>NC_040023.1:43020205-43111358 GCF_000972845.2 Larimichthys crocea | reverse complement strand
GTATGGTCGTTGTTGTGCCTCCTGGTTGTAGCGGTGGTGGTAGTTGGCCTCCTGGTTGTAGTGGTCGTAGTTGGCCTCCTGGTTGTAGCGGTGGTGGTAGTTGGCCTTCTAGTTGTAGTGGTGGTTGTAGTTGGCCTCCTGGTTGTACTGGTGGTGGTAGTTGGCCTCCTGGTTGTACTGCTGGTGGTAGTTGTTCTTCTGGTTGTAGTGGTGGTCGTAGTTGGCCTCCTGGTTGTAGTGGTGGTTGTAGTTGGCCTCCTGGTTGTAGTGGTGGTCAAAGTTGGCCTCCTGGTTGTAGTGGTCGTAGTTGGCCTCCTGGTTGTACTGCTGGTGGTAGTTGTTCTTCTGTTTGTAATGGTGGTCATAGTTGGCCTACAACCAGGAGGCCAACTACGACCACTACAACCAGGAGGCCAACTACAAGCACCACTACAACCAGTAGGCCAACTACAAGCACCACTGCAACCAGGACGCCAACTACGACTACTACAACCAGGAGGCCAACTACGACCACCACTACAACCAGGAGGCCAACTACCACCACCACTGCAACCAGGAGGCCAACTAGGACCACCACTGCAACCAGGAGGCCAACTACGACTACTACAACCAGGAAGTCAACTACGACTACCACTACAACAAGGAGGCCAACTATGACCACCACTGCAACCAGGCCAACTACCACCACCACTGAACCCAGGAGGCCAACTACCACCACCACTACAACCAGGAGGCCAACTACAACCACCACTACCACCAGTAGGCCAACTATGACCACTACTACAACCAGGAGGCCAACTACGACCACTACAACCAGGAGGCCACCTACCACCACCACTACAACCAGGAGGCCAACTACGACCACCACTACAACCAGGAGGCCAACAACGACCACTACAACCAGGAGGCCAACTACAACCACCACTTCAACCAGGAGGCCAACTACAACCAGGAGGCCAACTACAACCACTACAACCAGGAGGCCAACTACCATCACTACTACAACCAGGAGTCCAATTACCACCACGACTACAACCAGGAGGCCGATCATTATAGATCACAGTGGAGGCTCAGATGTCAAAGCTTCTCTGCTCTTTTCTGTTGTGCCATTGCTCTACACTCTCTGTGCCTGAGCAGCAGCTGAGATTCCTCATCCACAATTCAGGCTGAGTTCAAACGCCAAAGAAATGGATGAAGGATTGGGTAAAATCAAGGGTAATGTATAATTGTTCTTAATTATGTAAATGAATAGGCTAGAAAGACTGGGTGACATCATGAATAACTTGGTATTTAGAGATTATGCGATGACTGATGACTAATGTGTGTGTGTGTGTGTGTGTGTGTGTGTGTGTGTGTGTGTTCAAACAAATCATATCAAATCAATTCATATTTTATTTGTATAGCCCAAAGTCACAAAGTACATTTGCCTCAGAGGGCTTTACCATCTGTGCAGGGAGTGACACTCTCTGTCCTTAGACCCTCGGTTCAAGTGAGGAAAAACTTGACACAAAAAACCTTTAACAGGGAAAAAAGGTGGAAGAAACCTCAGGAAGAGCCACAGAGGAGGGATTCTTCTCCCAGGACGGACAGACGTGCAATGGATGTCACGTGTACAGGACAAATCAACACAAACATATTGTACAATTACAATAACTGACAAAATGACAATGAATTACAATGAATGATAAAATGACAATGAATTACAATGAATGATAAAATGACAATGAATTACAATGAATGATAAAATGATTACAGTAGCAGTGGAACCTGTGATAGAGATAGAGAGACACAGATGCACAGCAGCAGCAAATCATCAACTAACTATAAACTGTAATGGAGATATGGTAACATAATGACAGTAATAATATGTGTAGTGGACGTCGTGCAGGACCACAGCAGCAGCCACGATCCATGGGAACCTGAGAGACTTAAGACTAATGTATACTTTTTGAAAGAAAATAATGACTGTTATACTGTGTGTATACAGACCATGTACTCAGCAGAGATTAACATTAAAATTACCAAAAAAAAAAGACGCTCAATGTTCTCTGCATAGAAGTACTGTTTTTTTTAAATTCCTCGATATGAGGAGTACATATATTTAAATTAATAAAAACAAAACTGCACTCATAAAATATCCAAAGCCACTTGTTTTGTCACATTCAGTTCCTTGTATTCAAACAATATGCAAGGCAGGACATTAAATGAGATTCCTTGAAGTATGAAAAGTAACAGAACATAAAGTTTATTTTTGCAGTACGATAAACTGATTCAAAAGGAAAAACATAAAATAAAAGACTTTATAGCCTTTGTTTAATCTTCAGATCGACAGATGGCCAGCATAGCCTGTAGATGATCTCCTTTGTACTGTTTCTGTTGGAAGTTCACATATAAAACATGACAATTATTTTTTTTTCTTGAATAATAATTGCACACATAAGCTTATATAAGTACTTCAGGGTGTTGTATTATGTGTGTGACTCACCTGTAGAGCACTGTAAAGAGACATGCCTGTTAGTTTCAGGTAGGCAGCTCGGATACACAGCAGATCGTCCTCACTGTGAGACACCATGATCCCCTGCACTATCGGTGTCTGAAACAGTCAAATGTTTTGTGTGTCAACTGTTATGTATTTGACAGTCTCACACAAAATATACACAATATATTTCTTACCTTCAACATCTTTGCATATTTGTACATTAGAAATGTAGTGTTCCGTAGTTTAGACAAATGTATCTATAAAGAATAATGCATACAGGAACAGGTGTTTTTCAGAAATTTGAACTGTTATAGGAAACTTGAGATGGACTATGTAATACACTATATTAAAACAATAACAACAAAATGACATGTAAGGAAGCTGTCAGTGCTCTATACAGCACTGGGGTTTGTATTAAACAAAGTTAAACAGTGTGGAAATCTGTTTGTACACAACTCTATAATTCACGTGTGTACTGATGATGTTTGAGGTTTCTATGAACATACACGTTCTAACACTGCATATCAACCTTTATTTGAGAGATGAGAACCTCCAAACAGACATAAATGTCAAATGTTTTGGCTTTGGAATAGACTTGTAAAAATGTGTGATCAGACTCACTAAAAAGACATATCACGTGGTCGCCCACAGGCTAATTAGTTAAAATCTTTATTTAATTTGCACAGTTTGTCATTCATCTTCCAGAACAGTTGCTTTGTCATATTCAGGAGATTAAGGGGAAAATGGTGTGTTAATATATGGTATAAACAAAAGTCACAGACATATTGTTACATAAAGGATAATTACAGTGTGAGTCTCGTGTCTAGCATAAAGATCCCTCTGTGCACAGCTGCGTTCAGGAACAAATAGTTATCGAGTCCAGCAGGTTTAAAGGACAGACATCAACTATTTAAACTGTTTTGCTGTCCTCTCAAAAAATTATTTTTAACAAAATGTCCTCCAGTTATGTTGATTTTTTTTGGCTGCATAATTATGAAAGAGTTGTGTTGGGCTTTGTGAAGTGGAACCTTTTCATAGAGATGTCAAGTAATCTGTAAATTTGTATTGAAATGAACATTCTGAGCACTGCAGCTGCACGTTTTGTGTCTTGTAAACCTATGTGGGTTGGACACTTTATTAGCATGATGTAAATTCAAATCAAGGCAAATCATGTAACAAACTTATGGATGTTCTATGAATATTTTTATGACTGTGACTAAATA
The DNA here is from genome assembly GCF_000972845.2 of Larimichthys crocea. Lineage (NCBI taxonomy): Eukaryota > Metazoa > Chordata > Actinopteri > Sciaenidae > Larimichthys > Larimichthys crocea. The sequence goes on along the minus strand of NC_040023.1, from coordinate 43,107,656 downwards.
AAGTGTGTGTGGAAATGACCTTTTTATCTTTGGAAGTTTTTGGGAGGGGATTTGATTTCCTGCACCAAAAGAGATTAAGAAAATGTGTACGCGCGCACGCGTGTGTGTGTGTGTGTGTAGCTTTCTACTTATTATGACTTTAAAAAAGATGAATAACAAAGAAGCCTTTCCCAGTACACTGTGTATTAAACAAACTTAAGTCATGATAAAAAATCAAAAAGGATAGCTCCTTACTTTCTTGGTCATCAGTCTTTTGGCCAGGTAGACATCCGGGTTCTGAATGCATTGTACTGTCAGGCACAGGTAAAGAAATATCAGAGTTTAATCAACATGGACAGTGCATTGTAATCTTTCACACAGTATCTAAAACATTATTTACCTAAAACCTTCAATCCCAGTTGAAAGTCTCCTGTAAACTTCTTCTCCAAGGCCTGATCCACCATCTGTCCGCTCTCCATCTCCAGTCCAAACAGCACTGTCAGTGATACACGGGGTCAGAGGAATGAGTGTATTTAAAACAACAAATACATATGCAACAAAGTACATATATGAAAATATATATCACAGCCTCACCTTTGTTGAGATGGTCTGAGTCTCTGGAGGTCAGTATTTCGATCCATGGCCCTGCTTCAGCTTTTTTCCCATTTAGTGATGCAGAGAGGGACTGCAGGAATAAAAACAAGAGAACACAGTCAGAGAGTGGAGAAATCTCTGTCCACGACATGCTCCATGCAAGAGCTACAAAGTGACAGTTGAAGCATATTACTGGGATATGATTTCTTCTACAGTCAGGTTTAGTGCCTGGCAGACTTAGTAGAGATGACAGATTTACATGTTTAATTTTCTAGATTTATTATGAATATTTTCTGCATGTGAGAACAATAATTGATTATATATATAAACAATAAATAATACACAACAGTAAAGCATATCAAGCACTATCAGCATTAGCAAAATCAAGTCCATTGTGTCTGCTTCGTCATAAACTACAGCACTTCTCCTCACCTGGACACAACCTTTGTGTATGAAAGTGTGATGGAAAATAATACCTTAATATCTCTTTGGACGTCACCGGCAACATTCTCTTTCTGTTGGGAGAGAGGAGTGAAGAAAGAGTTCACTGCATTTTCAAAACAAAAGTGAAATTCTATTTCTATATTCACACAGTGCTTTGCTTTTGAGGTTCAAAGCGATAGTGAAGGAAATAAATGAGTAAATTACATTTAGCAAAGCTACAATAAGCTTAGCAAAGTCTCCACTGGTTTCTCCTTTCAGTTCCTTCTCCAGGTCCTTCTTATAAACTGGAAAGGGAAGACAAACAAACAGGAGCAGGACATGTCAGATTGTGGATGAGGGCGTTTAAATCTACAACAATCAATCAAAACATTTTTTGGGAAAGATTAGGGAAGTTGTGAGACTTACAGTGTCGGTAGGAAGCACTAATTTCTTGAAGCTGTTTTCCAGATTGCGTGCACAGGATCTCCAGCAGTGTTTCCTCATCTGTGCCTAAACCCTTCACCCACAGGACATGACAGACAGGCAAGCTTCAATCTCCTCCTCCTCCCCCACAAGAAACCCATGCATATACACATACAGAACCCCTCCAAGCTCCCCAAAATATGCATACATAGACACAAAGATCCACTGACCGCCATAGCCTGTTGCAGGCGATGAGCCTCGTACTCCAGAGGAGGCATCAGCAGCTCCAACAGTAGAGCCTCCAGTTCTCCAGACAGAGCTTTCTTCAAACCAGCTGCCAGGTCCTGGTACAGAGTCAGATTAACACATTCATTCTGTCACATATCTTAAAGCATTGGTTCTCATTGCTATAATAATACAATGGACATGGGACAAGAACTCAAAACACTAGTGTATAGACTATATACTCATATACCTCAGTAATATGAGAATGTATTATATCTATTATTGTTCTTGTAGATCTAAAACAGGCATAATGGCTGATGCTAAAAACACTCATTAAAGCCAAAACTGAATTAACTGTTGCTCCGTCTGAGGGTTCTCCTGTGTTTGGTAGTTGTCATGTGTTGTATTACAGTACAACAGGGAGAGGGTTGTTGTTTTGGGGAGGGCCACTAATAGAGACATCATTTTATTGAATCTCATTGTACCAGATCAGACAAAAACTCAGATCTTATTAAGGTTTCCAAACCTCAAATATACCTAAAGGTGCGGTGTGTAAAAAATGGGGCCTTTATTTTCAGAATAAGGCAGACATGGAATATAATATTCATAACTATGTTTTCATGCATGTAAGATCACCTAAAAATCACCTGAAAATAATCTTTTTATTTTTGTTACTTAAAAATTCTCCTTTTATATCTACAGTGGGGGCAGGTCCTCTTTCATGGAGGCTGCCATGTTGAAACACCGTGTTTCTACAGTATATATACTGACTGTAGACAGAGACCTTAAAGTGTTGTTTCTCCTTTACACTAGGAATGTGGGAGTGATGTGAGGAGATTGCAGTGCAGCAATTACACCACTGCATGCAACTAAATTCTACACACTGGACCTTTAACATGGTACATCTTCAATAATGTCCACAAGAAACACAAATAGTACGACAAGCAGAGTCAAACCACTGTTCTAGTTTAACTAAATCAATGCCTTGAGATCATCAGTTGTGTTGGCATACATCAAACACCTCTATTCACCTACTGCAGTAATTCATAATATTAAAAGACCAGAAAGAACAGTCCATCGTTACTTTAAGACATGAAGGTCAGTCAGTCCAGAACATTTCAACAACTTTGAATGTGTCTCAAGTGCAGTCACAAAAACCACCAAACACTCTCTCCTTCTCTGCCCCAGAAAAGGAAGACCAAGAAAGGACATCAGACCAGTGGAAATCTGGACTTTGGTCTGATGAGTCAAATTTGAGATGTTTTGGTCGTCTTCTTCTGAGAGCTAAAGGTTTAGCCACCAGCTAACTCTCATAGATGAAACAGACCTAGCTTTTAAACGCATAACAAACACATTTCAGAAAATGATGGACAAAGAGGAGAACCATGACGCAGAGCCGCTGCCTTGTCCGTCATTATCAGGACATTTACTGCACCTCAGTTTGAATTTGTATTTATGTCATCTGTAGATAAACCTGAAGCTGCTGCACAGACATTTTCTGATTTTAGTAAACATATTCATATTTTATTCAATATTGATGCCAATAAAGATGATTTGATTTGACAAAAAAACAAAAAAATGTCTAGTCACTTATGCAGTCCTCTGGACAGAAGGAGACTTCTCTTAAAGATCCTGTGATACTGATCTGAAAAGACATTCCAGGCAGTGACAGTGTGAAAGTATGTATTTGCAGATACTATCGCCTTCCTGTGCCAAGAAAATGCTTCAACAAGTGAACAGCTGTCGTGTGTTTTGTTGAGTTCAGAATATATCCATAAAATCTATACAAAGTAACTCCTGCCAACACACAGTGAGTGCAGTTTATCTGAAGGACTACGGCATCATGTTCTCTGTCACGTTATTTTAGCTTATAATTCAGATACTCCCTCTCTAAACAAAGGTGTGTCCCAACCCTTTAAAGACCTGTTTTAAATGATGTTTGATCAGCAAACACTTGAAGTTACAGATGAGCAAACACACATACATTTGCAGTATGAAGTATTATCATTGGGATTCTTTTGTACTGCATAACATGACATATTATATATTATATATTATATATAATAGTTTTCATTGTGGGGCTGCTGTGGCTTTGGGCCTTCAGTTTTCTGTATTGCTGATTATCATGTCTTAGTCTCTGATGTTTTCGTAGAGCCTTTTTTTCACCTTCTTTTTGTAAACTGTGAAATTCAGTAAGACGTGTTCTTGTAAACACGTTCAGGTCATTTGTTTGCTCACCCTTTGTGTGATTTCCTCAAAGGTCTTGGCGATCAGCTGCCTCTGAGCGTTGCTCCGATTGGTGAGGATCCTCACCAGAGTCACTGCGTCTGAGCCAAGCACACAATGTAAGTACACAAATACACAATATTTGGATTTCAATGGTGATACAACACTAGTATTTAATGATAGGATGTAGAATGTTGATGAGGAAAAAAGAAAAGAAGGATGGCATACAGTCTTTTCCAACAATGATGATCAACAAAGCCTCTCCGGCTTTCAAAACCAGTTTTTAATCTTTGAACAGAATCACCTTTCTTCTCCAGAGCTGCCTGGATCTCCATGGCATCCCGGTCAGGGTGGAAATTAGAGAAGGGTCGCACCGTTCCGAGGGTACCCCAACACATGTCCTATTTGAAAGAGAGGAACCAAGCAATTAGACAAACCTAAAAAATAAAATACTACAAAGACTGAAGGAACATTTGGCATGAATCTGTTTGATGTTTAAAGAGCAGAGAACAGGTGGAATGTGGAACAAGAGATGACATGTGACACGTGCCATGAAGGTGATGTCAGAAGATGAGTTAAGATACAATTAACTTTTCATCGCATTTGAATTTAAAAAATGTCAAATATTCTCTACCCTCTCTGTGACTAATGTGTGTGTGTGGGTGTGTGGGTGGGGGGTGGTTGTTTAGAAAATTACTAGGTTGGAAAAGAAGTCTAAGAGCATGCTGAACATTTACTACACTGTATAACTCTCAAGTCAAAGTCTTAAATAAAGACATCATAATTCCTAATCCAGCTGATTTTTTCAATATTAAAATTTAACCGGAAACACAAGATCACATTGCAGCATTCCAGCATGGAGCAGCCTGGAGTCATCATGTACAGAGTGACTTCTGCAGGTATGCAGATAATCAGAGAACAGAAGATAGCAGATTATATCTACATGTGGTGTCTTGGTAATGAATTAACAAAAGAAGGACGGTACAGAAAAGGTCTACTTACATAAGATTTGAAGTAATCAGGGTCCATTGCTTGTTTTATCTGCAAGAAAAGAATGTGAATGAGAGATAATGAAACATACACAACAAATGATAAAAACAGAGAGAAATTTGAATTTGAATTCTAAGTTTCAATTCATGTTCAATTAATCGCTTAATGACAGTTTCATGAAACTAGCAGATATCTCAACAAAACAGCTCTATTACTGTAAGATCATATCACATCATGCCAACAGCAACATCCGGCAATACAACAATTTCTAACAGTATTTTGAAAGAATGCTGATTTTTCTTACCTGTCACAGAGTCCTGTGAGCTGTAAGAAGGTGTGGAAGTAGTTCAGTTTATTTTACAACCTCCTCTAATCAGTCTTGGATCTCAGTCCCGCCCTCACTATGCCACACCCGCTTGCAGTTCACCCACTTGACTGTCGATCAAACGTCTGACCAATCAGTGCTCAGTATGTTCACAGCTTTGTCAACACTATTGGTGTGTACAATGACAACCCTGTTGTAAAATACTGACATTCCTTGCAGAGGAGGAATCTGAACAGTCAGGTTTGTTTACAGGTGACCTTACTCGTTGCCATATGTTGTAGATTTTGTGGCTGATTTGGTAGCAATGAATCACTGGTGAGGGATCGTTGCTGTATCAAGTTGCACAATGTATCCCCGTTCATTGAAAATGTAGTAATACTGAAGTTCAAGCTCCATCTTTGCCATTTTATAGCTCTTCACCAGGGTGGAGCAGGTATCTGATAAACAAACCCATTATTCAGCCCGCAGGTTTTCTCTGGAAGTGGGAGTAAGTGGTTTCAGGGTAAAACAAAACAGATCAACCTAAGCCCTGAAGCTCATGTATAACCTGATGGTCTTTTGGCTCCATAACATGAAAAGTAAATTGTGTCACAAGAGTTAACAAAAAGCCTCTTTGTTAGTACCTGAATTTGTGGCAGCATGTGATAGCGATCTGATACTCCAAAACTCTTATCCAGCCTTTTACTGCAGTGAGGGGAGGGCAGGAAGGAAACAGAGAGAGAGAGAGAGAGAGAGAGAGACAGTTCACTTTCAAACTCAGCAGGCCCAAATTACAGGTCATATAAAATATGATGTCACACAGAAAGATTCATTCAATAATTTGCTCAGAAAGTTATTTCCAACAGATGACATATACCACCTGACTGAGCATAATGAAACCGATCCTGTTCACTCCTCCGTGTTGCTTCTACCTGCTGCTAACCTGCAGAGCACACAGAAATATGAGTCCTGTGTGGTTATTACAAACAAAGCTGATCGACAACAACAGCTCCTTCAACTTGTACACGTAGTAAATGAACTTTACTGCTGAAACTAAAAATACAAACACAGTTTAAAAGGAAGTGCTGAAGGAACTGAATCGTGTCAAAGCACTGAATGAAGTTTGTGTTAATTTCATCTGAGTGTCATTTGAAGAGAAACAACTGAAATATCAGTGTGATTGAAAGCAGCTGGAGTGTTGTTACACATAAAGGTAGTTGTTGTGTAACCACTGAAAGCAGTTAAATCTTCATTTAAAACAGGTGATGTGTGTGTCAGTGGGAAAATGAGTTGAAAGGCTTCTTAAAGAGTTGAACATCCTGCACAAGACACAGATCTGAAAAGGCCTCCAAACTATAATTATAATCATATATAACTATAATCATTGAGTGTAATTAAAAGTTCAATGAAACTACAATAGAAATGTGTCATCCAAGGAATAATCAGGATGAGGATTTTGTTTTTAGTATTTCTCTTCATTTATGAATTTATTAATTAGTAATTATTTAAATGTTGCATATCTCAGTGAGATATAAATATAAAGAATAAATACTCTTTTCCATTTTGCATGTTGTGTCCTTCCTGTTGGCCTGGTGCATCTCAGAAAATAATTTTCTCTAGAAATACATAATTATTCTGATATTTCCCCTGAAACTGAATAGAAGAGAGTATGAAAACATTTAATATAGATTAAATAAAAAAAGAATCCCTTAATGTAGAGGCTAAGACAGACAGACATGAAATCTGTAGTTTCCTGATCCTCATGCGTTTTTTTTTCTTGCTATGAGTGCTGCATAAAAGAGATGAGCTGGACATCTACTGTACACTACACACAGAGCGGTTAGGGATATTTGACTGTTTTTTTTCCATTCATGGATCAGACACTTGTGCTTTTCAGAATGCTGCTGCACGTGTTCGGAACAGGAACCAAGATCAGAGATCACATCTCTCCCATTTTGGCTTCCTTGCATTGGCTACCAATTAAATGTAGAATAGAATTTAAAATTCTTCTCCTTACTTACAAAGCTCTTCATGGTCAGGCACCATCATATCTAAAAGAGCTCATAGTACCTTACTACCCCTCTAGAACACTGCGCTCTCAGGATGCTGGGTTCCTTGTGGTTCCTATAGTCTCCAAAAGTAGATTGGGAGCCAGAGCTTTCAGCTATCAGGCTCCTCTTCTGTGGAACAAACTACCATTCTGGGTTCAGGAGGCAGACACGTTCAACACTTTTAAGAGTAGACTTAAGACTTTCCTTTTTGATAAAGCTTATAGCTGCCATAGGATTAGACTCTCTGTCTCTCTCTGTTGATTTGTTCTGTACACGTGACATCTATTGCACGTCTGTCCGTCCTGGGAGAGGGATCCCTCCTCTGTGGCTCTTCCTGAGGTTTCTTCCACCTTTTTTCCCTGTTAAAGTTTTTTGTGGGGAAGTTTTTCCTCACTCGAACCGAGGGTCTAAGGACAGAGGGTGTCACTCCCTGCACAGATTGTAAAGCCCTCAGAGGCAAATGTACTTTGTGACTTTGGGCTATAGAAATAAAATTTGATTTAACTGTTAGAGAACAGCATGTTATGCAATAAGTACTGAAACACTGAACAGTTGTACATGTGCATTCAAAAGTTTAGAGAAGGTCAAATGAAGTTCACCTGTAAATGTTAGAGTGCATTTTTGGTGCATTCATCCGTCACAAACTTTTTAGTGTATGTGACCTCTTTGACTCTGGGTTAGGGTTAGGGTTAGGCTGATCAGATCTACAGACAGTGTTAAGGGAAGATGCTGCTGTGCTAAAACATCTGTTTTTAGTGGTTGGAAACAGTTTATTTAGCACATAATGCAACAACATTTGATGCAATTCTTTTGAAATAAATGTCAGCTTTGTTTTATTTAACATTTTTTTATTCAATACTTTAAAACCACTCCCCTCTTACATAACATTTTATATGATTTCTTCTGTATCAAATATTAATATACAACTGGTGAAGGTAACATACATTGTTTGTGTAACAATTTGACTCGAATAACTGGACACACACACAACCCATTTTCATTGCACCGCACAAAGCAATGTGATATACTGCAGATCTCCCATGAAACAAACATTGTTACAAACAACACATATAAAAAATACCTTTAGAAAAAAGCAGAGCATACATTTCTTGCACGTTGCGCATTCATTTGGCTTCATTCGTCTGCTATCTGTGTAAAACATTGATAGCCACTTGCTATTCACAGGAAAACAATGTCCAGAGGCATCTAAAACTTGGTTTGCTCCATTGTAAACAAAGTTATGAAAGCATCAACAACAGGTGCTTCTACAGGCAGGAAGTTTGCATGAGCCTGATATCATACGAACAGGGATTCTAGTTTGAATACTCAAATGATGAACAGCAGGCTTGAACCACACCACATACAATCCTGTGCTAGATTTCTGTATGGTAGTTCAGTAAATCCTCAAAACTACAGTTATCCAACTCATGTGATGAACCCAGCTGCTGCAGCAAGACAAGGCACTTTTTTCCACAAAATCATGATCTGACTCGGAGAAAGTGTGTACAAACTAACAAATCTCTGCAAAGCACTAAACTGACTGGTGCAGCTCTTCAGGGCTTCTATTGCTTCATTGTATTCTTGCTGTTACAATGTTCATACTAGTTACATGGATCACAGAGTAGGAGGCAGTGAAATAAAAGACATCATAAGGCAGTGGGAGTGTTGTTTCCCAGTATATGTAGAGAGTATTCTGGAGCTGTACAGGCAAGCACTGTGGATGCACTGCTGAGGAAAGCTGAGCGAAGAGAAACCCGAGGCTTTGACAGCGGCAGGTTACAGCAGCTCTATCTCCCACTGCTGGCTCGGCCTCTCGTCATTCTCCGGCAAAATCACCACGTGGTCCTTGTCATAAGTTTTGCCACCTGAAGGAAAGGAAAAGAGGATTGCTGAAAAACTTTCACCAAATACACCTTTTAGCTGCTCCTTGTAGGTGTCTCCACAGCTACATTCCAGGCTGGCCCAACTCGGCATAATCTGACCATCGCCATATTTGATTATAGATGCCTTTTCTGTCACAACACTCGCCTTTTATCTAGGCAGCAATCAGAAATGCAAATCCCTTTAGAGAGCCCTGGAGTCTCATACTTTAACACGTGGACAGGAGGAGGTGGGGATTGAGCCACCGACCCTGTGATCAGTAGATGATCCTCCTCTACCAACTTACACATAAAATATAACAATAATGATAGTACAATAAAATATAGAGTAATATGTAACACTCTGAGTGCATTTAGTTGATACTGTACTTTAACTCAATTTCTTCCACTGACGGGTCTTTTTACTTACTAGCTACGAGGAACATAAGTGAGTTTTTTTTTTTTTTTTGCTGATGCAAATTCCAGCCCTGGAAACTTAAACGACTTTTTCTTTGCATTCATTTTTAGCATATTAAAGGAAGCGTGCAGTCAATTGACATTGACATTGGGCAAGAGGCACAGAACACCCACGGAGAGCTCACCATTTCACCTCAGGGCTCAGTTCAATGTTGAATATGCAAATGCATGCAAATATCATGTTATCAGTGCCCATGTTTTCCTCTCATACCTTTGACATCCAGAACCATGCCAGGGAAAGTAAGGCTGGTAATGAGGCCTCTCATCTTGGCTGTCCACGTCTGGATAGGCTGCCGGTTCTCTGTCCACAAAACCACCTTGGCTGCCGGCTCAATGTTGCCCATCACCTGAAGGCTCATGGTCGGGGACAGCTACAGCACACACATTACAGCAAAATGGTTAAACCAGCTCAGTGTTAGCACGCTCACAAAGATTATGTTCAGGCTTTAATCATGCATTACCTTGTTCTTGATGAGGCCATCCCGATAGAACCAGATGTCGCTCATGTGCTCCACCTCCACCTCTGGGGTCACCACCACCCGTCCCGTTTTCATTTCCTCCACGCCGCCCTGGACAGACATGAAGTGACCTCTCTCTTTGTTCTTGATGCGGAAGAAGCGGCGCTTCTGCAGGAGGTAACAAAGAACAGTCACATGTCAGTGAATCCTTGAAGACCCTGCGCGGCTAAATCATCTTACTGAATATCAAAGGCACAGCACATGTGATCAGTTAAATTATTCATTCAAATCATTTCCACTTCTTTCAAGAGCATTATGCCAAACAAGATTTTTCCAGCTGTGGTGTCAACTTTGCTGTTAGAGATGTTAATTAAGTGCTGGGAAAGCATGAAACTCTGCAGTGTTTCGCTGACACGTTTATGTGGTGAGATAATAACACTGCACACTAGATCTTGGTGTCACACTCTGAGCAAATCATCACATTTAATATTCCATAATTCTTATTCAGGGTATAAACTTTTCTACTGCTAAATATGACCTCTGTGTTCGGGAAAGCAGACGCCAGATATGTCAAGGGAGGATCAGAATCAGTGCCACCAGCTAATCATAGGACTTCCGGATTATGCCCTTTATTTATTGATTCTTTACCCAAAATTAAGACAAATTCAACTTTTTAAATAATAACTTCAGTCAACTAATGCACTACACACCTTATGTTGCATCATGAAACAAAAGGTCACAAGTGACATGTATTTTGCATGTTTTTTTTTGCATTTTAATGTTTATTTTATGGCTCTGTTGTTAAAAAGAGGGTGTAAAAATCATACACCTTAGTGCGAATACATTTAACACACCTGTCTGACTGGGTACATTGAGCCAACAGTCTGCAGTGAGCTATACTTTAACCAGTTGGTGATTTCGATTGGTTCCAGAAGGAATTGGCGCCCCCTGTAGTTGCTGTGTTCACATATCACCCAGCTGCAAAGAAAGAGACAAGGTGATGCCAGGCGAGCATTTCAGCATCATTTCATTTGGTATTCACCAGCTGACTGTCTGACTGACGTGTAAGTCAGACAGTCACATGCAAACATGCAAACTGTGAATGGCCAGACGCTCGCAGACAAACACTTACCAGCCTCTGTTCACTCTGACAGACAGAATGTGGTTGTTCAAGCCCTCTTCAACCATGCTGATGATCTCTGTGTCTGTAGTGAGCTCTCTGCCCTCCAGACACTCGAGACCAAACAGAGAGATGGAAGGAACTGAGAATGTCTAGACAGGGACAGAGGAGAAGGTTCAGAGGTGGACAGAGGAAAGAATACAGACAGTTTTTTCTTTATATTTGAGTGCTTTCTCACCATTGGCACGGTCTTTATCGAGCGGATTTTGAAGTCAGGCTGACATCCCATGCTGGTTAAATTGGGGTAGTCTCCTTCGGATAGAACATACAAGTTCCCAGAGAACCGTTCATCCCCGTAGAGCACCCAGCTGAAACATGGAAGAGATGAACTTTTCAACCCCCAATCTCATAACATCCCTCCACACTTCACCATCATGCTAATTTTTTGTCCATTTTTACACATTATTATTTGCTTTCTTTCTTTTTTGGGGCTCCTCACCTTCCTCCTGACACTCGACAGGACTTGGTCAGTAGTTTTTCTGACACTGCTTCCTGGTTGCGGTCAAAGGCGTGACACTCGCCCTGAAAGTCTGGTTCAGAGTACAATATTACCTGACAGACAGAGACACAGGAACCGAAAGAGAGAGATTAGACTAACACATTAATGACCTGAAGCCTGAAGCCTTTCCATCTGTTATCTGTAACCTCTTCTTCTCATCAGGGTCACGGTGGGGCTGGAGCCTATCCCAGCTGATTTAGGGCAAGAGGTGGGTACTCCCTGGTCAAGTCACCAGCTCATCACAGGGCACATAGAGACAAACAACCATTCACCAATTAACCTGTTAAGTGCATGTCTTTGGACCCGGAGAGAACCCACCCAGAGGGACTGGGAGAACATGCAGACTCCACACAGGAAGGCCCCAGCTGGGGTTCAAACCAGGAACCTTCTTGCTGTGAGGCGACAGTGCTAACCACTGCATGTCCACCCCCCTGTAGCCTTTTATTCTTTTAATTATTTTCATCTTTTTCAAGGTTTCTACCTGTTATAAAAGGAAGTTTTCCTCACCACTGTTAAAAGTGCGTGCTCATGGTGGAAGATAATATTACAAAGAGTACGGTCTAGACCTTCTCTGTAGTGTCATGAGATAACTTTTGTTACGATTTGGTGCTATATAAATAAAACTGAATTGAAAATGATTGCTGTCATAGTTTATGAGTTACAAAACTCTCTGCAGCTGCTTGGGCATTAAAGATGTGTGTGAAATGTATTCTTCCCTCTCCAAAAATCAAATCACAGCAAATATCACATCTAAGTGAGATAAAGCTGCAGATAATGTGCACTATTTATTACTATCAATGACAAAACAACATGAAACAACGACAAACTGAGAATGTCAAGAGAATGTAGTCACCTCATTCCTGATCCTTGACCCGTCACGTGGAGCCTAAAAACAAAACAAAATGTGAGCACAACATCAGCACAGTCACACACATCACATGTTGCTGATAGGTGTGTGTCCTCACCAGCAGGATGGGCTGCACTGAGCAGATACGATTGTCATCAGAACCCCAGTCAGCATAGTTATTGTAGAAGCCCTTCTCTAAGATGTACTGGTTCCCAGAGAAGTCCACATGGGAGTAAGCTATCCACCTGCAATGAAAACAAACAGTTTACTGGATTACTGCAACACAGAACACTCCAATTACTGATGTACCCACATGTGATAGTAGTATTTGTGGACTTACGCCCCGCTGAGTACGTGGACGGAGCGCGTGGAGGTTTTGTACTCAAACAGTTCAACGTCAGGAATGGCCTCCGTCACCTCGAACGTGTTCTCCTCCTGCAAGCCCTCCTGCTCTTCTTCTGGCTGTTCAAACATCACCATCATGGGGTCTGACAGGTCCTGTAGAAGAGGAGAAAAATTGATTCATTTACCTAAAATACACTTCAGGCCTGTGCCAATGAAAAACATCTGGAAGCATCTAGAATTCAAACACATCTGGAAGGAAAAACAAATGTGTGAAATTCTGAACTAGATTCATGGCGGTCCCTTTGCGTGTGAGATCATTTGTGCTGCATGAGTCAGCATTTCTACAAGGAGAAAGTTATTCCTGCTGGGTGCCATTGTCTGTCATTATTATATTGGAAATTCTGAGAATATAAATAAATAAATCTGAATTAAAATTTGAACTCTGATGTTGTGACTTTTTATTTCAATCTAATCTAATCACTTTTTAAATTAGATAAGACTTTAATGATGAAATCAGGTCATTACAGCAACACACACACAGAACAATACAGCATGAAGTGATGTGCCTCTTTCTGCTGTACTGTGGCTGATGTGTGGGTACAAAAACCACCTGTTTAAACTGACAGTTTGGCACCACACCTTCCACTTTGCCTGGATTATCATTACCATTCAAATGAAAACTTATTAAGAGACACTGCAGTGAAATGTCAAGCGACTTACTGCTCGTATCACCCTGACGGAGCGCAGCTCAAAGTTACAGCCTCCCCACACCCTCCAGTCGTGGTACTCGCCCTCCTCCAGCAGGTACTGGTGGCCGCGGTAGCCCTCCTTCTCATAGCCTACCCAGCTGCAGCAACGGAGAGAGGAGCGGGTTTAAAAAGCACCCATGTCTGATCATACAACAATTACTTTGACTTTGTTTGATATTATTATATATTATACTGCAACCAGTCTCATGAATGATCACCATGGTGAATACAAACATTGCAAAGCAGGACTCACATTCCTCCAAGGATTTTAAGGGAGCCCACATTGTACATAAAGACCGTCTGCTGCCTGTCTATCCTGGTCACGAAGTCTTTCATGTCGGTGGTTATGATCCTTGATTTCCCAGTGAAGTACGGCTTGTCATAGATAACCATCTAGAGGCCAAGAGTGACTGATTATCATCAACACTGATAATCAATACTAGCTGTCAATGTAGCATGGCTACACTCTCAATGCCCAGATCTGCAAATTATTAGCAGCAGCAGTGCTTTCTTACCTTTGGCTCAATCATATTTTCCACTCTTGGTTCACCCTGTGATGAAAAAAGAAATAAATTCATGAACTGAAAAAAATCACAGCTTGTGTATGCCTCCAACAATGATACTTACTACTTTGAGTGGATGTAGTGAGGCCACGTAGGGCTGTTCCACTCCCCAGGCTGCAGGGTTGGAGTACCCCCCTACCTCCAAGACTCGCGGTACACCTTGGAAGAAGGGATGTGCGTAGACGAGCCATCTGAGCAGGAGAGAAGTGTGAGTGGAATGTGATGTGAAAATAGTTTTCTAATCAGATTAAATGAAGCGTTAACGACAACTGCCACACATTTGCTCAGAAGTCATGATTCACAACTCACAGCCCAGCGTTAATGATGATGGACGTAGCCTTGATGGGGAAGCCAAAGATCCTGGCATCTTCAGACGTGTCTCTGAAGATAACCTTCTTCCCTTCTGCGTTCTCTTCTGGAAACAGACTGATTTCTGGAACACTGTAGTCCTGAGGGAGAACAGAGAGCATCCATTCATGTGACGTGATGGAGAAAAGAACAGGTTGTAATGCTGCTGCGGAAAAATGTACACCAAACAGTGAGTTTTGTAATCCAAATTGTTATGGAATTTTCTATCCTTATGCTACACATGGTCACACATGGGCCTTGGAGTCATAGACAGTGACAGCACTAAGTCATGTCAGAGAAGACTCTCTCTCTTTGGTATGCGAGGCCGCTGTTTGGATTGCTGGAGGAGTGCAGGTGCCAGCCTATCTCCACACTGTGGTGACCAGGGCCGAAGAAACTGAATGTTGTCTTCAGAGACGTGATAGATATCTAACTGATGGTGTTCCATTAACATGAACAGAGCAGAATGTGCTGACAGTAACACTAACATGGGGAAAACATTCTCTTTGACTGTTTCTGGGCGTACAGTATGTGTGGTGTTATCTGTAGGGTTTAAAGTCTGACCACCAGCATGAGTTGGGCAGAATGTGAGACCGACTCATATGCATACCTGATTGTATGTGAGGATGTCTCTGATTCTCTTTGGCAAAGCTTTAATAAATATTATAGCATAAGACATCAGAGGCTCCTGAATGCTTTCTTCCCTCCTGACCCGGTGCTACTGATTTCAGCTATTTCTCCACAACAAAAATAAAACTTTTTTATGGTGATAATGATTTTTAAGACTGGAAAAAAATCTAATATGGCGTAAGCTCAAAGACAAAATCTCTTTTCACAGAATTGTGAAATTCTGTGCAGGTTATTTTACAAATAAAAAAAATGAATCTGTTAGTTCTCTAATGGACAAATGGTGAACATATGATGTCACCATTTCTAAAATATCAAAATATATATTGCTTTACAGTTTCTCCATTTTCTGAAAACATTAAACACAAAACCTCATCTTCAAACACTATTTACAAAACCTCTGACTCCTCAGTTTTACCTGTGCTCGAAACCAAATCATAAACAAAGCGATCAGAATGATGTACACTATCAAGCAGTCAATAAACAATACACCAAATAATAGAAAACACATTTTCTGTCATTGCCTTTTGATGAACAAAAACAAGTTCCATCATAGTAGCTCAAAATTGATCAGAAATGACTACTCTGCTTTGCTCTTTGCAGTTTGTTTGGTTCTTCCTCCCTTCTTGTGTTTTTACAGTACTGTACCCTGCATCTCACAAACTCATCCTTTGTCTCTGTGATACTGTAATTCTTGTTCTTTGTTGATATGAACCTGCAACCTCAGCCTTTCTCATTCCCACCTTCAACAACCTGTTTGCTCTCTGAACTGGCTTACATTGGTTGTGTCACATCATTTAAAACAAGTGAAATCAGTTTTGAGTGGTTGTGTTTAATCAATGACATGTCTTATTTGTACTTAATTTTTGCCACTTGTTTACCAGTGTGGATGCCATGTACATTAGAGTGCTGAATGTGTTTAGAGTTTTGCTGAAAGTGTAAGTGAGATCTGCACATTGTGTTCTACCATGTGAAATGGTTTAAGGTGACAACAGACTGCACAATTAGCTAAATGAGTTCAGGCAACTGAGAACTTTGTTCAGCCAATGGGTTTCAGTGTTATTTGGGCGAATTAAAAAACAAGTCCATACACCATATAAATACCACATAAGCAAAATACCATACTTAATTACCCAAAACATATTTTCCACCTCAGTCCCACCCAGTCATCATTGATGTGAGTTCACCTGAAATATTTTTGTTTGTGTTCTGATGGATCTGAACACAGTTGAATTATACATGGAATGAATCCATAAAAGCTGTCAAACTGTGTGAACAGCTGTGCTTTTGACGCAGCACTGAAAGGTTTGGGTTGTATAAAAACTCAGAGATGGAAGAGCTGAACAAAGTTCAACTGAAAAATTACATGTTTACTTTAATTTGGGCATTTTGAGTTCACTGATACACTTGTGGGGAGTCAGAGCAACAGGTACTCACTCCTGCTTTTGACACTAGATGGTGCTACTGAGTTAAAGAGCATGTCACTGTCAGCATTCCGATCAGATAGTATGATGTTATGACAGGCCACAATAACATGGATTTCCAGTGTACTCTATCACAGATCATATTTAAACAGAAGGCGTGTGAGTTTGTCTTACCCTCACAGCTCTCCGGACAGATCCAATAATGAACTTCCTGGCCGGCTTGGTCTCCGTCTGCACATCACTTGTTTCTCCGTTCTGCTCTCCTTTCCGCTCTTCACCCTCCTTCTGTCCGTCCTGCAGCTGCTCCTCTGGAGGGTTGAAGGGGTAAGTGAGTTCAATGTCTCCCTCGTCTAGAGCGATCTTCTCCCCTTTGAAGTTGGGCTTCTCATACAGCACCCATCTGATGTGAGGGAAAGAGGCAAAGAAAGGGTGTGAGGTTACAGCCTCCTTCAAATGATCATGTATCTGAATAGAAATCATAGATCTTGTAATGTATTGTAAATGTTTTGTTCTGCATCATTACTCTAACGGGGCTGGGAAGCAAAATAGCTCATTATTCTCATTGTTATGCTACTGTTTGATGTGTTGTTCCACACAGTGGCTGCTGTCCAACTAAATGAAGAGCGATCACATATTTTTCAAAGGCAAAACAACACTTTCTCCCTCTCACAGTTTAATTATTAAACAATAAAAATCAATTAAAACACTCCATGCACGTGCTTCTGCGGCCTCATTCGGTATGACCAGCAGCTCATGTTGGCTAATGCTAGCTACCAAACTTTACATAGATAATGCTGTGAGACTGACAGTTCACTGACTTCGTGACATTTCTGCACCTTGTGCTTCTGTTACAAAAGACTTCAGCATGATCACATAATTGTCACTTGGCAGTGGCCACAGTGTGAGAAAGTAAACTTTATTTAAGCAGAGTTCCAAGGTGCCGTAAAATGCAAGCATTAGAATGTTGGAACAGGAAAATCAAACAATAAAAACAGGAAGAAGAATGACACAGCGAGTAAACAAAAAAATACATCACAGGACAAGTGCTCATAACACAGGTGAACTGACTCGAAGCTATGCGACTGCAAAAGCTCGGTCAGCTTTGGTCTAGATTTCAGGACCACACAAAGGCCTTGGTCAGTTGACCTCAGAGGTCTAACCGAGGTCAAGGGATGCTTTATAGGTTATGAAAATACGTTTTAGATTAATTCAACTGGTAACCAGTGCAGATTATCCAACACTGCTGTAATGTGATGTGTGGCCTATGACGTGTGTTAGTTGGAAGTCTAGCAGTCGCATTTTGGACCAACGGGAGCCAAAACACAGAAGAGTGACTCAGTGAAAAAACATGAATGACTTTATCTTTTTGCAATGTTTCTATGATTGGACCATCTTGTTTCTGTGCTAGGGAACCAGAACACTGCTGTATTCTTTCTGGTCACTGCTCAGCCTTTAGTCTCTAGTAATTTTAATGAAATCTAAGAAGTTAAATGTACTCTTTGGCGCTGACAACTTCTAGACATTTGCAACACGATGCAGAGGTTTAACCATGATGAAGCTGTGAAACAAATGTGGTGCAGTAAAACGTGGAATATTCCACGAGAAAGAAGCCGAGGTAGCTAGCTGCAGGTAAATGTTTTATTAAAGTAAACTTGATGTTAGTCTAGATTTAATGATGCCACAATTAACTGTGGTTTGTGCTGTAATGTGAGAGTTGACAGAATAATTATCTCCCTGTATGAAGGTATTAGCAGCACAGCATCAGTGTTAGTTCACACTGTTGGCTGCGTGTGATAAAACATTCCACATTCTGAGACAAGTGTGTCTTTGAGCTCAAGCATGGGTGTGTTAACGATTGAAGGCATCTGTGACAGCCAGCAGTGTATCAGTGGCTGTTTTGTTTTGATGCAGCATGCAGGGAAAGTTTTTTTTTTTTTTGAAAAACACACCTCACAGATCAAGAAGAACAAGATGCATACATGTAGGTGTCATCCTATCTATCTTAGAGTATCTCGATCTTGGGTTTAACAGGGTGTCAAATATGTGGTGATGGCATGAGGAAGACAGATTTATTCTGTGTGTGTTACTGCTAGAATTTGTGCTAGTGATGGATTCACTCTAGCTGCTTAAAGCTAACACATGCAAATTCTTAGCATGTATTCACACTAGAGAAGTAACTAAAGAAAGTGAAGTCAAAACTACAAAAACAAATAAATCTTTGCAGGTACATGTTGCTGTCTCTTTGACTCAACGCCGCGGCTCTTATGTCAGAGTATTTTTTGGATACTAACTACAAAAACATAGATACTGCAAGGAGTCTGTAGTGTTAAACTAGAACACAGCTAGAGCTGAGACCAGAGACACTCACCCTCCTCTGACAACCCTGATGGAGATGGTCTCCTGCAGTTCCCACGGCGTAGCATCGATGACATCACTGCGCACCTCGATCCTCTGGCCACACATCCCTGGCCGGTCAAAGATGTACATCTAGTAAAAACATTGACAGACGTAAGGATATATAATAATAATGGGGAGTCATATTTTTATCAGCAGGGCAGCTAAGGGTGTAAGGGTGTGAAGTCGGCTCAGCTCTGTGGCTGTAGGGCGTTTCCTGCTCACTATCCAGCCCTGCAACCTCTGTAAGGCATTATTCTCCAAACAGAATGATAAGAGACATTTCTCAAATAAAATATGGTGACTAAAAAGTCAAGTTTAATATCAGATACCAGGCCAGGGAGGATGATACAGCAGCAGACCGGATAAAATTACAGTAATAAAAAAGAATTACAGAACTGCAGGCAAGTTCGACCTGTGCTGCTGGAGAATCCTTCATACAATCATGGGAAATGAAAGAATGAAACAAATATCGTCCTGTAGTATTATCTTCAGTTTCATATCCAATTATGAATCTTCAATTTCATGCTAATCCCTGTAAGACATCTGACACTGTGCACGGTAAGAGTACGGCAACAGAGTTGCACAGTAGGATCATTAGTGTTCATAACCTATAATGCTTATGAAAAGAATAGCTCTCCTTTATTGGGAAGTTTGTGGTTATTAGATGAATGTGAGTACAGCAGCTCCATGTCTACACTGCAGACATGTTTGGTCCAGTCAGGCCCTGCAGCATGGAAGAATACTGAGCTCAGTCTAAATGTCAGCTCCACCTCCATCATTGAAGAACCTTCAACAATCTCAGTGAGAAAACCTACACTCCTCAGCTGCATGCAGGAGCAGGTTTGACATTTAAAAGTGATTAAAGTGCATGGCCTGGGATAGGCAAAAAGTAGCAGGTATGTTGTTTGATGACATCAATCAGAGCCTGAAATTCCACAGAGGTCCTGGTCTATCTGCTGTGGAACAAAAGGTTTAGACAGGCAGTCTGCTGCGTGTGCTGACAAAAGGTTTGAAGTAGCATTCAAGGGAGGACATGTTAACCGAAAGAAGAACAATGTACAGAGAGTCTTGTTGCGATGACTTTCGCCCCTCAAAGGTAAAGCAGCTATACTCTGTGAATGAAGGAGTTATAGCATAATGCCAGATCCAATGAGACCACAATCCACACTGAGAAACAACAAACAGCTGATAGAAAACTACTCTACAATGACATGCATTATCTACTGACAGTTTAAACAGAAGAGACTGAAACTAATATTTTACTGTATACTGCTTTGCATCTTGTGGTATACTTGCTGACTGAAACTTTCCCTGAGGGGGAAAATTTGGAGGCCACGAAAAGCACGAAAGACACCATAGTGTCTCAAGTCGGGGTCTAGTTTGTCTGTTCTGAGCCTCCTAAAATCTGACACACTGGACCTTTAAAATCTATTACCATGTTAATGTGCTACTGCTAATACATGTCTCATTAATGCATGTTACTAACTAAACTTCTTCCCTGGAGTTTCTGTGCTCTGTCGTCCAGCAGGTTCTCATGGATTGTGGCTGCTGCTGTGGTCCTGCACGACGTCCACTACACATATTATTACTGTCATTATTGTTACCATATCTCCATTACAGTTTATAGTTAATGATTTGCTGCTGCTGTGCATCTGTGTCTCTCTATCTCTATCACAGGTTCCACTGCTACTGTAATCATTTTATCATTCATTGTAATTCATTGTCATTTTGTCAGTCATTATAATTCATTGTTATTTTATCAGTCATTGTGATTCATTGTCATTTTATCATTCATTGTAATTCATTGTTATTTTATCAGTCATTGTGATTCATTGTCATTTTATCATTCATTGTAATTCATTGTCATTTTATCATTCATTGTAATTCATTGTCATTTAGTCAGTCATTGTAATTGTACAATATGTTTGTGTTGATTTGTTCTGTACACGTGACATCCATTGCACGTCTGTCCGTCCTGGGAGAGGGATCCCTCCTCTGTGGCTCTTCAGAGCTGTCTGAACTTGGACACATATCTCAGATGCACTGTGGATGAAGTGCACTAAAGAGTGTACTGTAGTCTGTGTGCAGAGACTTACCTTTCCAGGACGAGGATTGAGCTTCCCATGTTCTTTCTCTTTAGTGAGCTATGAACGAAGAAAAAAAAATATTTTAGCAAACTATTTAATATATACACACACACACACACACACACACACACACACACACAATTCCTTCATATGATAAAAGGTCAAAGACAGAGTGCTGAATACAGATTCAACATTGAACTTAGTATACAAGTTAATACTAATCACCAATTTTATGGTTACAGCCCAACACATTACATTTATTTGATCTGACCTCATCTACAGAAAACGTTTTGCCAATATATCATTCCAGATCTAAAATTTAATGATGCAACAACCTCAGATTACACACAGTTTATAGCCTCTTCATTTCAATGTCAAACAATATACACATTGTTGATGTTTATGTTATCTTGTTCAACAGGTTCTGTGGCCGTCAGAGAGGCGAGGCGAGGACAGAGGACATCCATAATGACAAGTACAAGCACCTCTTTGACAGGTAGGAATACCTTCCTCCCCTCGACCTGTTTAACCTGATGTTTTTTTTCTAGTGCTACCCACTGATAACAACAGCTCACCTGAAAACTGGACCGTGCACCCAGGAAGTGATGAAATAACTCACTGTTTCACCTGGGTGTGTGTGTGTGTGTGTGCGTGTGTGTGTGTGTGTGTGTGTGTGTGTGTGTGTTACATTTCTGTGTGGCTGGTATGCTGCTGGAATTTAGGGATGTTTTCTTGTGAAACTTGGAATGTGGTAGCAGGTTAGCACAGTGTCATTTGCATATAGATTTACTCGAGAGGTTTGTGTGTGTGTGTGTGTGTGTGTGTGTGTGTGTGTGTGTGTGTGTGTGTGTGTGTGTGTTTGTGTGTGTGTGTGTGTATGTGTGGTTTCAGGTAGCACTTGGCCTCTCCTCTCTTAAAGCTCTGTAGGAAACAGGTTATCATGGAGCTCATGTTACCAGCCAAAGAGGCCCTGCTCCAGAAGCTTCTATTTCATCTCATTGTCTTTAGTGTCTGTCTCTGGCCTCATTTAACTTAGAAAAGTTTGTCATAAAATACATTTTAATGAAATAAAAAGAAAATAAAAATCAGCCTCAGACAAATGTAACTAACCTTTCAGGACACACTAACATTTGGACTTTCCTAAAGTGCAACAGAAGAGCTTTTTAGTTTCGGTGAAAGCATGCTGAGGTGCTGAATGGCCGTCTGCAGCCTTTTCAGCACTGACCTAGTAAATAACAGTGACGCATTATTGAGATACCGCACAAGAACACACACAAAACCACTATAAAACCACATTCCTTCCTTCATTCCGTCAATTTCTGCTTCTGTGTTTTGAGTCATGAAGTGTTAACATTTTGCTTTTACTCCTGGAAATGAACTGGTCTGCTGCTCTCCATGACAACAGAATCAAGTGTTTTAAAGCAAAGAGCCACATTGTTCATTAGAGACATTTATGCAAACAATACTCGCAAAACACAGCAGGCCTAATGCAACTAATGTCAATACTGCCATGGAACACTATATTATATATATATATATATCACGTCATAATGATATGTACAGTTTAGGAGTGGCATGGCATCTGCTTATTAGAAGGTGTCACACTGGACTGACGTGTCTGCCTCTAAATCATAAAGAGCATAGATTCAAATGTAAACGCCATTCATGTAATGAGGTGATAAGATGTAATGATCACTAAGGGTTTCAATGAGTCCTCCTGAGATGGTCTGAGTGGCTCTGGAAGGCCATCAAAGGCAGCTGAATGATCTAAAGAGAACTCTAACTGAGCTATCTTAGCTTACACAAGTAATGACAATTAGTTGTGCAGCCTCAGCATGATAAACAGCATTTCCCTTAAAAAAACGTATGCAGCTGGTGAAGGTCTGTCTATGTTCTGCATTTATACTTAATTTTTAACTTTTTAACGCTCCTTGTTTTCACGACAGCTCAAAGCGACGTCTGCAATCCGCATGGTTCATGGTGAGAGATGTGTTTACTGCTGCCTTGATGCCCAATTAAAAAACAAACTCATCACACTTTCCTCCCTTTGGTTCCCTTCCCTCCCAGCAGCCTGGGCACAAGATCTGCTCTCCCATAAATTTAGTTATCACAGATGGAATGTGCAGTTTCAGCAAATCACCTTTTCCAAAAAAAAAAAAAAAAAAAGCAGGAACATGTGCCACAGACAGCTGATGGACAAATCAAATGAAACTTCACAGGAGGGAACAGATAATCAGTTTGTCACCTTCTCGCACCCTGGCGCCTTTAAATGTCAACTTCACTTCATCAAATATTAAACAAACAAGTGTAAAGAAGTGTGAGGATGAACACAAAAGGCGAGGTGTGGCCGTGTCTCTGCAGGAACAGACAGAGAGCTGGAATGGGTGCAGAGACAGAAAGAGAAAAAAACAGAGAAGCAGAAAGTTTTCTGCCGGGATTATATGACTGAGAGGACTCACACACACACACACACACACACACACACACACACACACACAGACTAACAAGGTGCCTAAATGCATGAATGAGTTTATAGAATTGAACTCTATTAATGCTCTGACAAACAGAGGCACACATCGTCCATGCAGCGTGCTCCCTCACAGTCATGTATTTCAGTTCCAAATCCACTGACGACTATTTCATTTCTACAAACACATCCCTGCTCACACACACAAGACACTGATGAACTGCTTGCACTGATCAAAGCCAGTCATACATGCACCTTATCTTAACTGTTTCATATGATCACATGCATCTCATACTATCACTGACATTCAGATATGTCATGTGATATGTGAACTTTTCCACACAAATCTACATTATTGTTGAATTTTGTCGTAGATTTTTTAGTTCTCCTCTAAGTGACCCCACATCCAGATCAAACAAACAAACTAGAGCCTGGGCGGCTGCCTGTAATGGCTGTAAGCATAGGTAGGAATGCAAATTATGCAAGACAAGTGCAATGACATTAGTTGTTTGCCTTCTCTTCATACCGTCCTCTGGTCCGGCTGTAAATTATTGACAGAGAAAGACAGTTGAAAACTCCTTCTGTTTGAAAAAGCTTGTTCTGCTGCACCTCACTGATCTTTAGAGGCTTAAACTCATCATCTGAGGTTACTATCAGTCTCAGCGACCTGGTCAGTAATATGAGCCATGTTCATGCTCTGTACCTGCTGGAGCTACACTACTGAACGCCACAGTATTGTGGGAAGATAGACAAACAGCTTGTACAAACATTTATATTTAAACCACACGGTGCAGCTGGAGCTTCATGAGTAGTTATACCTCGAGAAAGACTCCTTTTGTATTTGCGCAGACAGAAATAACGTCACTGCCATGTGTTATGTGTGGAAAAAACAATCAACAAATGATATATTTCAGAGAGGAGCATCATAAAAAGGCTGAATGTAATGACTTGCTTTTACTGCTTGTCGCAACATCCCAACATCCCCTCAGGCGTCCCTTCTGTCGGCTGAACTGTGCTCCTGCATGTGTGTGTGTGTGTGTGTGTGTGACAGGTCGAAATTGTGGTTTCTCTGCTGAGGTGTGAAAGAAGAAAATATGGCACTGTCCATCACATTTACATGTGTTGACAAGAAGTGACAGACACTAGAAAGAGAGAGATTCTGTGCAGCTCCGTGTGTGGAAAAAAATCATTTTAAGACGTGTCCTAATCAGTTTTGCTAACATGAATTCTTGCATGTGAGAACAAGTGTGTGCATGACAGGACAGGAGTCTGGGTACACACCCTTTTTTTGTGATTTCGAGATGCTCAGTGGGAATAGCATGTACCTGACAGCTAGAGGTTCAGGCCCCACTGACTACACTGAAGGATCATTTTGACTGATGCACTGGGTGCTACTGGAACTACCTGCAGCCTTCAACTGAATGAGCTAAGAAGCTTCATAAAGAGAGCATGCACAGTATGTGAATGTAAACGGATGGCCAACAAAGCCATACAAAGAGGGACTTTTCTTGTGGGCACAACAAACCACATGTGAAGTCATCCCTCTCACCTATTGTAAGCCAACCTGTTGTTTCTTTTTTTTTTCTTACAACAGTGAAAAGAATAGATCTGAGAGCGCGGCTTAGAGCTTTGTGCAGAGAAAGCAAACACACAGTGACGTAGCTATGGTTTCAAGCCTTATACGACCTTGCACTGAGCGAAAAAGTGTCCATAGCGTGCACATCTGATATCAGCTGTTAAACAAAGTGTGAAATAAAATGCTTCTACTGCATTCATCCACTTACTTGATTGGAGTGCAGACAGAAGTGTATTATTCATGCACTGTGTGCATTTGTTTTTGTAACTGTTCAAGTTTTAAAACATGAATTAAGCAATAATGTTCATTCTTAGTAAGCCTAAAGCTTTACTAGTAATACTCACATAAGCATCGGGGAAGGCTCTGTATTTGGACAACAGACTTTTCTCAGGCTCAGGTTCTTGGCTCTGGAACTGAGACCCTCCATGCACATTGTTGAACAATGAATTCTGCTGGACCCCCATGATGCCCTCACTACTGAAGCTCCTCTGCAGGGTGGGAGTGCCCAGTCCACCAGTGCCTAGACCCGTCCCCAACCCCTGTGTCTGGCTAAACAGAGAGAAAGGGGAGTCTGTGGTGCTGAACGGCTTGTGCAGGTCTATCGAGTCGGTGGGACTGAGAAGGCGGGTGGGACTGTTGCTGGAAGGTGCGGAGCTGATGCTCAGTTGTGGAGGCCGACTCATACGAGAGTTGTAGTCGTCAGCCCCGGTCAGAGAGCCCGACGTGGAGGACGAGGAGTTCAAAAGGAAGGAGAAGCGATCAAAGCGAGATCCCACTTGGTCTGTTCCAGTGCCCCCTTCAAGATCCTTTGCTCCCACACTCATGCGATCGTTTGAAAACCCTGTTTCAGGTAGTGAGTTGGTGTGGAAAAGTGAGCGATGCCTGTTTTCCGATGTCTGATCTATGGATGCTGACCTGTGGCTCCCAAAGATGACGCTGTTGTCTAGGCGGGAACCAGTGCCGGGAGACGACAGTACTCCATTTCCATTTAGCACAGGGGATGAGTCCTCAAAAGAAGACGATCTCATTACAATACTGTTGTTGGCAGATGCTCTCAGGGGAGAGTTTGGACCTCTTGTTCCAGTCTGCGGGTCCTACAGGTGATTGAGCACATGTAAGTCTGACAGTAAGTTAAAGGGCAAAAAATGCATGTTCCTAGAAAAGGTACCAAGTCATTCACATTGTTTGGGTTTTATTTGGCTAGAGTTGAACATCTCTCTGTGATATTTCAGCCTCCACCACAACACAATGGAGGTGAATGGAATTTCAAATTTGTGGGGCTAACAGTCTGAGAGAAAACTGCACTGTTTTTATTTAGTTTGGTGTAGGGCATATTTTTCAACAGAATCTAAAGAAAAATTTAAATGAATGCGTATTTCCATCCACTACTGTTCTACAAAAATTTGGAGTTGGGTGCATCAAGACAAACAATTGGTGGCAATGAGGCTCTAGTTTGTTAAAGTGAAGCCTTTTTTGTCATATTTGTAAAATTCTCTTTACATCCTGACAGTAATCAATAATTCAAATGCTCTGAAAAGAAAAGAAAATCTGGTATCTGCTGTTGCAGGCCTGGATTAAGACCTGCGTGCCTATTTATCCTCTGCTTGGCTACCTGCCTAATTGTGCACAGTCGGACCAATCATGTGTTTAGGGGGGAGTGGCTTCGAAAGGAGGGGGTGAGATTTTTTTCAGATGAATACTTCTTCACAAATGATGCAAAACACATTATCCATAACGTGCACATAGATCCGTATTAATTAGAGGAATGACGTCTACTCATCAGACACACAGGTCAAAAGCTTTTGTTTCTTCAGCGGATCTTTAAGTCAGTTTAAGTTTGAGCCAAGTGTAAAAAATTGTTAGCCACATTTCAACCTTTTTTTTTGGTGCACATTAAAGTAAATGGAAACTCCACTTTCTCCCTCTAATTTGTTGAAACTTTACAGAGCAATCAAATACAATCAGAAAGATCTGACTTAATATATCAACAATATATTACTAATAGAAAAAGTCTAGTTATGTCCAGAACCTCTGTTTACATTTTCCTGCTCCATGCAATGAGAATGAAAACAGAAAAAATAAATAAATGTAAACTTCATTTATTCTAAAATTCCTGGAAAGTATAAATTTTGCAGACGTGCACAAACATTTTGAGTCTGAATGTACTTCACCTGCTGGCTCTGCTTCATCAGTTCCAGTGGTGAACGAGACTCTCTGGGGGAGCTCCACTTCAGTCCCAGGTCAGGAGGCAGAGTGTAAAGTCCGTTGAGAGGTTCCATCTTTTTTGTGGGACTGGTGATGGAGTCAGGAACGTCGGAGGTGGCTGGGCTGGGAGCATCCTCGACAATTGGTGGCAGGGAGGAGATGAGGACTGGAGGAGGCCCGCGTAGGCCCACGCTCCTCGGCCTTAGGGAAGGTCCCATGCTCTTCAGGGTATGCACCAGGCTGTCCATATCGAACTGGTTGGGGAAGTCTGTGTCTGGGGAGGCAGGGGGAGTGGAGGGGGAAGCTACGGGGTCGGAGACCAGCTCCACGAGCGTGGCCTGGAACACTCCAGTAAAATGGGAGTCGTCCTCCTTGGAGCTGTCAGTGCTGTCGTAGCTGGTTTGTTGTGCAGAGGAGAGGCTAGACACAGGCAGCTGGTGTGTCTCCCAGTGTGACTTTATCCTCTCTGCCTCTCCCTCTCTCTGTCGCTCTCTTTCACCTGCAGGCGCAGTAGGCTCCTCCTGCTCCACTAAGCTTCTCCTCCACTCATCTTTCCGCTCTACTGCTGGCTCGCTCTCACGGCTCAGATAAACTTCGGTCCTGTCACTCAACCTGTTGCCAAGGGTAATATGTTTCTCTGGGGCGGGGGAGGAGGAGGAGGAGGAGGAGGAAAAGGTGTTGTCGAGATATTTGCATGCTGTAGCCTCGGGTTGAACAGAGGAGAGGAGAGAGGAGGTACTGGTGTAAATGTCAGTCAGAGAACCAGAGGAAGAAGAATCTTCTGTCCCGTACGGTTTATACTGAGAAACCCCCTCAAATCTGTTTCTCCATTTGTACTCGGAATCGAGATCTGCTCCATTTGATTCAGTCACAGTGGTGTTTGTTGTGTTAAAGTCCACTGTATCCTGGCTGACCTCATTGGTGCCTGCCTCACTGATGAGAGATACTTTATAGAAACGATATTTGGATTCATCCTCTTTAGGGGGAGATGGATTCTTAACGGACAGTTTGGTGCTCAGGCTGCTGTAGCCTGAATTCATTTTGTCAACAGATTCCTGGTTGGCTTCTGAAGCTGTTGTGGGCGTCCTTGAAGCCGTCAGGGACCTGGATAAATAGAGAGAATAAGAAAGAACAGGCAAAGATGACAAAATAGAAAGGACAGAGCAAGAGTCTGATTGGATAATGGTATCTGGTCCAAAGTGTATCAAGTGCTGCATTCCCCCGAGGGTGCGGTTGCCATGTAATGCCAACAATGCAAATGACACAAAGCAACTTTGAGTATCTTGACTTGCATGCAATGTGACAGCTGTTTAAGTAATGTTTGATCTGTTTCTGACTCTGTGGTTAAATTAGCCTGATGAGTTTAACAACATGTTAAAGGGCTGGATTCACTTTATGCACAAAAACTGTCATCAACTGTCATCGGTTGTAGAGTCATGGATCGGGTATCGCGAGATTTGGAATCTGTTGGCGGCTTGACACACTTTTGGGAAAATCCACCGGGCCCGTTCGCAGCGCATTGCGTGAGCATGGCATATTTGGTCCATCCTGCACAGGGAGTGTTTCAGCATTGTTTACCTGCTAAGATTTGTCTTTTGTCTGTTTTTAGTTTGCACGGGTTGTTTTATTTTGAAAATCCATCGGATTCTCTCCATCAAATGATGTTGATTCAGCCAGACTTTTTTTGGTCCATGTCTAAAAATAAATACTTTGACATGTGATTTTGTTGTTGTTCTTTTTTTTTTTTTTGCCAGTGCCATAAAGCAACAATGCTTGGGGATATGTAGTCTTTTACATATTTGAAAAGAACATATTGTACTGTACTGTAAGATAGTCACTTTCATAGAATTGGCTTTTTTATTTTATAAAATATCTACAATAAATATTAACCGTAGAATAGAATCAAATCGTATCGTTCTTACACTGTATCGATTCGCATCGAATCAGTCTGTAAATATATATCGTTTTTGAATCGTATCGTAACCTAGATGCGTATCAAAATGTTTATCACAGAGAGCTGTACAAGCCTAATAGTGAGCAAACAGCAATTCAGAGTTTGTTAAAGTCAACACTGAGTCGGCCCGTCAGAACAGTTCCATTAAAAGAAAAAAAACATTTCTGACATAGAGTCTGTATGTTTGAAAGAAGAGGGAATTAATTGTTTAATTATAAATGTGTTATTATTCTCTTCTGTATTGTACATACTATGATAACAAACTCATGAAATAACTGTGAAGAAAACTTTATGTTTTCACATCTGAGCCCAGAAAATAAAAGCTGGAATTTCATTGTAGTCATGAAAGCCTTAAAACTGAATTATGTGAGCTATGAGAACTGATGTCCTCTCAGTAGAATTTGAAAATGTGCTGAAATCAGGATCTGATTTATGTTGATGTATGGTGTCTCATAGGGCCATGCAGTCTGGGCATATTTGCATACATAAAACACTCATAAAGAACTACATGTCATACATGCATACTACTACATGTATCGCTTGCCAAACTAAATGAAGCAATAGACTGGTTTCAAGTCGAGCAGTAATTTGAGGATGATGAGTGAATCATTTGACCTTTGTCAGCTTACTGAAACTATAAACTCTTGCATGACGGAACTTTTTAAGTAGGGGTAAACTCGGTTCAATTAAATGGCAATTTGTTTTTGTTTTATAGACTGTGTGGGTGAAACTACAGAAAGAATCATCGTGATTCATTCATCGAACATGTGACACAGTTAAGCATAATGCCCGGGGTGGATTTTTCAAAAGGTCATGAGAATACAATTGCCTTAGTCAATTACTTAACGGCATTTTTGGATACTCGACAGAAAGGTCACAACTAGACCTGCTTTTTCTCTTTTCTCCTGCCTGATTTGTACAAAAAAAGACAAATTAGACTGCAATTAAATCCCTTTTTGTTAAATAAAGTATGAAAAATGTGCAGAAATATCTGCAAATGTGCCTTTTTTGCACTGCAAAGGATAATTAAGTGCAAGGGTGCAAAAGATTTAGTAGCAGTGCCTTTAAATAGTATCCTCTCCACGCACTGACCACACAGGCCAAACCACAAGCCAGAGCTGGTTACACTTTCATTGGAAGGTTAATTACATGTTTTTGTTCATCTACTCTTTGTTGCTGAGCTCTCTCTGCAAATACGTTCTAGAGATCGCACTGGCAGATATCTTGATATATTCTCATCATCACCCACATAAGGCGTAGGTCTGGTTTTACAGGTGTGGGGAACAAAATTAAATTAATATGTTGAACAAAACATGCAGTTACATTAAATCAAATAAATAAAACATCATGATAAAATTGGTTATTGTGCTTTTAATATGTTGTGAAAATGGTAAAAAAATTGCATTGATCGTAAATAATTTTAGTGTTTTGTCGCTACGTGATAATGTTGTTTCCGTGTCTTTTTATAGAACTCTCAGTGTTGACTTTGACTTATCAGAATCATTCAGCCATGAGTTGGTGTCTAAAGGAACTCCTTTCAGGATGCAAATCCAAACAACACCAATCAGGTGGGGCAGTCTGTACAGAGAGGAGCCTGAGAGGTTAACTTAGGTAAAAATTATGAAAGTGATCACTCAAGATGAAAATATCATTTTTATAAAATCAGATCTTCTCTTATCTGGACTGTGGCTGAACAGGAAGAGGACAATGTTCAGAGAGACTTGTGTCAGATGATCATCCTGGAAAACTAAAAATTTAAAAAATGTAATTTTAAAAGTAAGGGACACAAAAGTGAGAGGAGCATGCACCCAATGCTCCCCCGCCTTCCACCTCTCTCACCTTATTCTCAGTTATTACCCAGGTAGAAAAGCACCACTGTGTACATGGCTTTTCTAAACACAGAGCCACACCTATATCTCAGGGCAGCCTCAAAAGCCTGGCAGCAATCCTAAACATCTTGACTTCACTGTAACATGCAAATCACATCCGACATAATGAGGCTCTGAGACACAGGTAAACAGGTCGACAGGTATATAGTAGCAGTGCTGTCGTGAAGATCACATTTATTGAGTCCAAGACAAATCCACAAGCTCAGAACTAGTCGAGACCAAAATAAGTCCCAGTCTAAAGATGTTTGAGTCCAAGTCAGATTTACATGGGAGTCAAGAATCAAGACCGAGACAGAAAAAAATCCTCTTCGAGACCACTTATCTGGAAGACCAGTTATCTTTTCGAGTTTTTGTGACCTACATCTTCAAACAAAATGTACTTTTTCCTTAAACAGATCTTTTTTTAAAGCGGATCCAAGCACACAGCGCTGAAGAGTCGGTGTGCAGACTGCATTTACATATTGAGTTGCAGGTGCGGGAGACATTCTGTGAACATACAGACACAGCTGTAAATCAAGATCTATGCACACGCATGTGCTTGAACATGAAACGGCCTCAACAGGGACGCTGAGTACACTGAGTCATTTAGCTTAGGGAATGTGAGTGTTGCACATGAAAGGCAAAGAAGCCATGTAATTATGTATAAGAATGATAGAATTTGTAACTCTCTGTCTCGCCTGATTATGCAGCTTTGAGGATCAAAGAATATGTCGTCAGTGAGCAAATCTTTAACTCCTTTCAGTACTGATTAACATCCTGAAAATGCTGTTGATCTTCCTCTGC
Source organism: Larimichthys crocea (assembly GCF_000972845.2). Classification (NCBI taxonomy): domain Eukaryota; kingdom Metazoa; phylum Chordata; class Actinopteri; family Sciaenidae; genus Larimichthys; species Larimichthys crocea. Next base: position 43,075,707 of record NC_040023.1, on the reverse strand, counting down.
TGGTGAAAAAAAGTTGGAACGTAGTCGACACAGTTCTGTGGAAACTCGAGCAGAATACAACTCTGGTTGAGTGTGGAGAAAAGAGTGCATGTGAATCAAACTGCCCTCTCTTCTCTCTACACATCTATAGGGGCTAACATCAGCTTTATCGAGGAAGAGGGTTTAAGTGTACTTTGCAACCACTGAGTGAGCTGTTGTTAGCTGCTGTCACCTGTTACACTTGCCTTCATAGCAGAACTAAATCATCTAGTAACTGGAGGGTTTCTGGTTTAATTCCTGGCTCGCACAGATGGTTGTGACATCAGTGTGTGTGAGAGTGTAAAACTATCAGTGTAAGTACTTTGGATAGGACGCCTCTGCCATCAGTAAATTAATGGGTGACTAGAATATGTTGACAATAACACCTCCATAGGTAAAGACATTCTCTTTGACTAATTCTGGGGCGTATAGTATTTGTGGTGTTATCTTTGGGTTTAAAGTCGATCCACCAGGATGAGTTGGGCAGAATGTGAGACCGACTCAGGCACTTCTGATGAACTTTGAGAGTGTCTCTAATTCTCCTTGGCCAAGCTTCAATAAATAATACAGCATAAGACATCAGAGGCTCCTGAACACTTTCTGAACTCCTGACCTCACCATTGACCTTTGACTTCAGCAATTTCTCCACAACAGGCGAATGTGACACCCGTTTTAAATGGCAGGTAAATCAGAAAGGTGTGAAAATGAAGCAGTCTGTTTTTCTGATATTAGTTCAAATAAGTATTCAATGAGGATTTGGGTCTTACTTCTACCAAATGGAACTAAGACTGTCCACTGTTTCTAACAACAGCCTTAAAATGTGAGACAATCCAAAATGAAAGACTCTGGTGAAAGATGCTGATCACTGACAAGTGCTAAACAAAGTCCGCAGCCTTTACAGAAGCGAGCCATACACACTCTTGGCCTGAGTCCTCGGTATGAGTAATCCAAGTGTTAAATGGCAGGATTCAGGACAAGGTGTGGTTTAACTCGCCTCCGACAGGTCTGCTGACAGAAAGTGATTTACAGCAGAGGTCATTCTCTACAAGTTTGCCATTCCTCTTTTGTCTCAAGTAAGTCGTCAGACAACAGTCAGTCAGTCACACAGGTAATAAAAGACAAAGGACAAAGCTCTGTGGCAGAGCTCTGACTAAACGTACAAGTGGCTCGACTGGCTTCCGATCTCATTAAACACGTCTATACACCTGACTTTCACTGAGATTATGAAAGAAGACAAAAACACAGAAACTAAAGACTATAAAAGTGTAACCATTTCCATGAGAACTAACAAAAATATCCTTTTTTGTAACCAGAGGTCTCTTGGAGGTGTGGGATTCCCCGTCTAATATAACATAATAACATATTACACATTACTCCTCATGAGACCTTTACAGAAGAACACTGTGTGACAGGTGTGACTCATATTACTGTAAGTCATATTACAGCAGGCCTGCTCACTGTTGGCTGTAAGTGTGAGAGGAAACGAAAGTTTGTTGGCAGATTATGGAGAAAAAAAAAAAAACATCAATGAAAACGAGACATGATTCAATAATAGAGAAGCACACACACACACACACACACACACACACACACACACACACAGTTGAAAAGAAAAATACACTTGTTTGTTGATGTTCATTCTTTCATTCTTTGCCACCAAGTTACAGATATATCTCAGCTCAAATTTGTTCAATATTAGTTTTTGTCTATCAAACAAATTGTTATTATTCTACATTTACAACACACACTTCTTTGTTATCTCGTGAGCGCACCTAATGGCCTACTTCAGTCTGTGTGTGGTAACATGGTGATCCCCAGCCAGTGCCGGCAGCTCAAGAAAGAAGACGTGTCTCTGCTGCCATCTTGTGGATTTAAAATATATAGTGCAGCACATTCTCCTGTAATGCTTTGACGAAATGAGGAGTCATACCGACTACATAAATCCACTAATACATCGAAAGCAACCAGATTCCTGCATCTTGTGAATAGAACAACGTGAAGCTGTTCTTTGCGTTGCGCACTAAGTTAAGATCATGCTGTGTTTACAGAATGTAGCTGCAAAGATCAATCTGCATCAGTCAATCATGTACCACAAATTCCTCAGAAAATCTCACAAATCTATCTTCTCCATCACGCTGCAGACACCTTGATGATGTGTCACTGTCAGGAAAAAACACGTCTACGCAACAGTAACACACACTCAGATGCGCCAGGCCAGCCTGCTGTGCTAAAGTGAGGAACTTTACACCATTAGAAGCTCAAACTTGTTTGATATTTCTCCTCATAATCACACCTTGTTTGCCTCATTTCCTAAAAATTGACACACTTGGTCAAAGGCCAGCTTCAGCTTCAACTATGCAATGCCAAAATATAACTGTGTTACATAAACATGTTCATAAGGAAATGAGCCGTGTGACGTAAGACCCGGTGCTGCAGGTGTCAGGACACATGGAGCTTAAATGGACTGTGATCATATGAGTATGAGTGGATTCATTCATAACAATTTAGTGCATGCAACAGTAACTTAAATGTTAGTATTCTACTACATGTTGCAAACATGACGGCACCCAAATACAGCAAAGTGCTGCAGCTGACTATCAGAGTTTAGAGGAGGGTGGGCAGACGTAGTGTATTTATCAAGAGTGTGATAAGAGCTGAAACAATTCATTAGTTCATCATCGTTAAGTCAATCGACAGATAATTCCACAACAAATTTAATCATTAGATTGATTATTAATTCAAGTCATCTACTAAACAAAAATGCCAAATGTGCTGGTTCAGCTTTATAAATCCTGTTTTATATGACTGGAAGATGAAAGTCTTTGACAGAACAAGACTGAAAATAATCATTAGTTGATTAATTGTGACGAGGCATTGAGTCTTTGGAGATGTCATTTTATATTTATTTATAAGTTTTATAGCATAGGAGGGATCATAAAGCATCACTTTGTCCTAAAAGTTAAAGTTTTATTTTTTTTAAATATATTAAACTGTACAACACTGTGAACTGTACAACACTGTACTGTGTACCGGACTGCCACTTAATTAAACTAATTAGGTTAATTAAATGGGTAACATTACACCCTAGCAAATCAATACTGCACCTTTATTGTACAGCGACAGCTCATGGTTGAACAAAATCAATCAGTTTACTGCTTGTGTTGTGATCATGACATGACATCAGTGGACCACACCTGCTCACGCTCACCAAGCTGAGAGTATGTGACAGTAAGAAGTGAAGAACACCCAGTGGTGCTAGGTTAGATCGGTTCACATGTGCTGCATTTAGAAGGGTGTGTTCTAAAGTACACAGGTATGTAGGCAGCTCTGTTGGTAAACAGGACAGCTCGTTCCATGCTGACCTCGTTATCAGAGGAGATGTTTAGCCACACATACGTACGTGCATTCTGGGCCTTTATCAGATTACAGCGTGGTAAGGTGACAGAGTTAAGGTTGGCCATGTAAAGATGGCAAACAAATACATTCATTAACACCAACAAAGACTCAACACTACTTATGTCTAACATTCCCCTCAGGCTACATGTTGTACATGCCAGCTACACACCTGCAATTTCCTAAATGACATTCACGAACTTACGTAAAATAACTCACTTGTTTCACTTTCTTATAATGATAAAACTTAATGAGCTAAGACTTTCCACTCACCCCTGATTCAGCTGGAGAAGATCGGGTCTCTCTGACAGTGTGTCTGCGACTTTGGTGTCAGGACAGCATGTGTCTGTGATCGGGACTGACAGCTCGACTGGCACCTGGGCTGTGCTGGTCCTCTCTGTGCTCTGAGTAATTGTATCCACCCACTCACTCCCCTGTGGAGCCCTATTGTGTTCAATCCCTGTGGCATCTGATTGCAGCTCTGCGCTGCGTGTCGAAGTGCCAGTGAAAACCTCTCTTTCTGCACCTGTTGTAGTCGTACTGCTGGTTTCTGTGCTTTCTGTGCTCACCTTGCCTCTCTTCTCTGCATCTGCAGCAAATGCAACTTGCTCTTCTGTCTCTCTGAACTTGGGTGTGATCATTTCTTCCATTGTTGTGTTAGCGGAGGCTGCATGTATACATTCAGAACTCTGAATGTCTTTGTAGGCCAGATATTGTATCTCCTGGCTCAGGAGTTGCTTCCCTTGATTAGGGTGGTCTTCTGTTTCCAATTCCTTGCTCCAGTTTCCCCCTGTCCCCTCCCCCTGCACATGCAGCTCACTGGAGGGTGGAGCAAAGTCGCATACCATCAGAGTGTTCACCTGCTGAACCGGTGTGGCCGGTAACTCCTCCTTTCTCTCCTCCTGTGGAAACACTGTGCTTGCTACTTCTTTCTCCTTTGCATCATTGCGCACGTGAAAATCAAACATTCCAGCTTCCTGCACTGAACTCTGACCTCTTGGTTGTTGCTGCACCTCAGTTCCGGTATTGACATCTACTTTCTCTTCTTCATTGCACATTTTGACTCCCTCATTCTGCGTTCTAACAATTATCACCAATCCTCCCTCGTCTCTCTTACTTATCCTTCTTTCTGCAACGTCATCCTGCCGTGGAAAATCCTCACGCAGCCCGACGTCCATTTTTCTCACGTCACCTACTGCGCAGATTTCTTCTCTTTCATTCGCCATGTACATCTCTTCATCCCCGCTCATTATGTTGTCCTCTTCAGCACTGTAGTAGATCTCCATGGCGCTGCCATCATCTGAGCCTACACTCAGATATGTTGGGCTTAAAGGTCCGTCGTACCCGTCGGTCTGTCCAGGAGCAATCGTTTCAATTTCTAGACTCGTCGAGGCACTCATTTTCTCAGGCACAAGAGAGGGACAGCCAGGATCAGAGCCTGCCTCGTCTGTGACCAACTCTTTGACTAGGATCACTCGCCGTGTGGTGTCAGTAACCTGAGTATCCGTCTCCTGGGACATTACATAGTCGAAAACAGGAGGGGCAGAGCTCTGAACCACAGGGACTGACCTGACGGTGTCTCCAATGAGGCTGAAACTGTCTGATTTCGCCTCTGAAAGGGAGTGGGTGAGCTCAGAGTAGGAAACATTACTGCTGTCAACTGGTTCCGAACCTGAGATGTGGGACGGAAGTAGATACCTGTGGTGGATATCTGGTTCTCTGTGAGGCTTAGAAGCTGTTTGATAAGAGCTGGAGCTCTCACAGGAAGAAATCACCTTTCTCTCACTGAAGGTGTTGGTGTAAGCACCTGCAGCATCATCCATTCTGGCAGAGTCAAACTCACGTGAAGTTGACAGGCAGTATAGAACATTAGTTTCTGTGTGACACTCATTAAGGGTTTTAACCATGACAGGTTCTGATTTGGCGTTGTGGTGTATTATCTCTGTACGGTCTTGAGGTGGAAGATTTGAGACCAAAGACATTACCTCTGAGGTAAAACTCTGAGGGAAAAGTGACTCATACAACGCTCCATAAACTGCATCTTGACTGACAGGACGAGTGCTCTTTTCACTGCTAACAGCCGGGGCTGTGGTGACACTCTTGGCAGTTTGGGGAACAGATCTCTCGATGTGAGAAATTGAGACGTCTTGATGGACAGAGGCAGAATCTGCGTTGAGACTCGAGTTGTCAGTGCGAGGAACAGGGGCTGACTTCTTATTAACGGCGTCATTTTTGGAGTCAACACTTTCCAGGCATGGTTTACTGTTTGGAGTTGTACTGTCAGCTGTGTCAGAGGCATCTGGTTGATGATGCAATAATGCAACTCTGGTGGATTCAGCAAGAGATATTTCTGTTTCTGTGGAAGACTGCTGAAGGATGTCATTGTCACACAGGGCATTGCTTGGGCAGGCTGAGTCAATGTCTGCCGCTTTGTGATCTGGGATGTCAGGCACGATTGAGGGCTGGCTAGTTGGAAGGATGGGCACAGCAGTGGTGGTGCCTGAAACAGTCGTGGAGACAGATGAAGTGGGATCACCTCTGGAGAAGTTCTCATGAACAGGAACATTCTCTTTCTCCTCTGATGAGCCTGGAGATTCCAGCTGCAGCTCAGGAATGGTAGCTATCGGCGCTTTCAGCGGTTCCTTGTGGACACTGACAAGATCCGTGCCGCTTGTGAAAGGCCCCTTTGCCTCTGGTTGGGCGTTTTTAGTGACAGATGACTGCGACTCATTCAGGAGAGAGAAATATGTTTCTAACTGGTTGGGGTTCACAGGTGGAGGAGAAGGGATGTCAAACTTATTTCTCATGTCAAGCTGTGGCTGAGACCTACTGAACATCATCTTGGTGTTGGCCTGATCCAACTCCATCTGGCTGAGGTCTAGATGAGTCTAGAAGAAGATTATTAACAGTTTCACCCATAAAATAATGAAGAATTTAGAGTTCAGTACTTATCATCATCATCATCATCATCATCATCATCATCATCATCATCATCGCCTTTTAAGCTGATTAGAGAACTTATTAGCAGATAGTTGCTTATTTACACATCTAGCAGTCATGTACAGAGTCTTTTCACTGAAAATGACACAAGTAGAGCTGCGAATGAACCACAACAGTAAAGTTGCAGCCAGACAGCTAAACAGCTAAAACTGAGGAAAGTTGTAAAATCAGGTAATTCTTCTCTGTAGATTTATCACAATAATTGACTGCTAATATTGTTTTACAGTGACAATGTATTAAATACCAAAATGAAAGCAACTTAACTTTGAAATTGTTACAATTTAAATAATAATAAAAAAAACCTTCACTGATGGAAACAACACTGAGGGAATGAGGTTACCTCCTCATGCTCGTTGATCCCTGGGCTATGAAGGCCAAACGTGCTCTTGGACATATCCTCTTCATATTTCTTCTTCCTCTTTCTGAGACCAAAGGAAAAGGTGGCAAACCTGTTGGGCTTTCGGAGGTCCAGCTCTGAGTAGCTGAATTCTTTTCCCTGAGAGGAAGAAGGAAAGATGGAGGGATGGAAAATGAGGCAGGAAGAGAGGGAGGGAGAAATGCAAAATGCAACAGAAACATGTAAACATACAAATCTACAACCTTAATCAATACTGTCTATGTGATCAATTATTAGGAAGCTAACTATGTATAAAGAAATCCCCCATCATCATCAACCTTTTATTAAATAAAACATAAAGTCTTTATTCAGACCATACAGTATGTACGCCAAACAAACTTACTGGTTTCAGCCCTTGTCATGAGTTAATTGGAAACTTCCAAACACTGATTGACTTCAGTGTTAAGAATGAGGATATGACACATAAAAAATCTCATCCTTAAACACAAGAAACACAGCTGACACCCTAACTTCATTCAAGCAATAAATGTTGCTCCACCCTTAAAAAAAATGAAGGACTTCGTGTAGGACGTGTAGAACACGATGTACTAAAGCTGGGAGCTGCTGACTCAAAGAGTGTGGTTTGGTGTTGCCGGTAAAAATAAACAGATTCATGCAACTTACGGTTTATTTTAATGTTTAATAAGACATATCATGTAGCTCATATAGCATGCAGTACATAAAGTACAGCATATATTTATAACAAATAACATATGCAGCCAGTGAGAGTCAGTTTATCACCAAAGAATCTGGAGTGACTTAGTTTGGGTCATATTTGTTACAACACTTGTAACCTATGTCAGAGCCATATTACAGAACTGGACTAAATCTACCTGTGACCTTTGCACTCCAATACTGGAACATATACTTCATATCATATGTGATATGTGTTAATATTAACCATATTGATATTATATATCATATTTATACAATATTCTTGTCTGTCTGTCTGTCTGTCTGTCTGTCTGTCTGTCTGTCTGTCTGTCTGTCTGTCTGTCTGTCTGTCTGTCTGTCTGTCTGTCTATCACTTTGTTGATCAAATAACTGGGAATCTGGAAAAGTTTAAAAATAAATGGGAACATGTTGGGAGAACACCTACTATTACGTAAGAATCTCTTATCAGATATTGTAAAAAAAGGAACCTGAGCATTGATTGAAAAGATTAAAGTGATGCTAATCTATGCATGTTTGGTTGTTTCGGTCAAGACAAAAGATAATGGAACACAAGCCTGACACTGCTACCGGCCAGCTTTTTCACTGGGTGTGCCTACCTGAATTTTTCGTTCAGTGATGGATAGTTTGGAAAGAATGAGAAGCAAAGACAACAGTCATGAGTCAAAGTGGAGTCATAGTTTAGATTGTAGTGGGTGGACAGGGCAACTCTGCTGCGTTATACATCGAAAGTTAAGTACATTAAAGAGATATAAAGTAAATACAACGATAAAGAGCCACATGTAAATTTATTTTGAATGTATTATTTCACTATAAATTCAGTGATTCAACATATCATTGTGTGCTACCATTAAAAACAGTTTTAACTTTGAATTCACAACACATGCAGATTAAGTTTTAAAGTTTTTGCAAATAATAATATGAAAAAAACCCTTTCAAGTTTTTCTTAATAAATGCCCCTCCCAATAATCCAATCAGTTTCACTGCAAATCAGCCTCTCTAATGTGTTCAGTGACAATGCTTTATTTGGTGTGGTATGACAAGCAGATGAAGGCACACTTTATGACTTTTCTTCTGTAACTGTCATTACGAGTGCCCACTGTTCAGCACAGGTTATTACTGATGACATAAACAGAATAAAACAAAGTCATTCATATTCAGAGATACACTGATCAAGTGACCTGTGGCATTCCTTGTTGGAGTTAAACTTGACCATGGAGCTACACAAAAGCAAAGGGGACGATGTTGGACTAGAGTTCATGTTCATGATCTAGACTTTTTTTTTTTTTTTTTTTTATGTGAACACACTTTTTATGACCCAAGACACCTCCAATGTCCAAACTACTAAAGACACGAAAGTTATCTCATGTTCTGGTCCGCTTGTGATGCTCAAAGTCACAAGACTCTTCTTCAAGTCTTTAGTCTGTCTTCAATAAGCCTGTTCTGCATCACTTTAATATTGACAGTAAACACATGCACCTGAACTCATACTCCATGAAGTTCAAGCTGACATGCTGCACGGTATGCACTGTATTACAAGGCTCGGCTCCACAGCAGTCAGATCAGATTTGAGTTTCAGCAAAACACTGCTGTTAGTAAAGTGCTGGCGCCCTCTGCTGGAGGGAATAAAAAGTCTTTCTTTGTCCAATTCTGTATTAAATCTATTGCGACATGAAAACATATGAACAGTGTGTTTGTGTCAGTGTGTGCTATTTTTGAGACACTGTGCCCTCCACAGAGGAGTCCTACATGTTGATCACTTGTATCTTTGTGGGTGTTTTTTAGGTGAGTGTGGTTAAATAATAACAATCGATAAATATGATCATTGTCATTCGTTGTGAATATCAGAGTTATCTATGAGTGTGCGCTTATGGGGATCAGAGTTAAGGAGGCAAGGCCTCAAGACGGATTCTGTAAATCATAGGTGCTACAGTTAAAGTCACCTTAACGGGGTCTTTCACAACAGAATGGAAATCCCATAAAAAGTCTTGTTCAGACAAGCTTCTGACCTGATCTTTAAAAAAAACACACACAGGTCTGAAATGTGAGAATTTTACCCACCAAAATTATAAATCTACAAGAAATATATCATTCCAAGTGATTTCTGTCAGTCCATGTGAGATAGAATGTGAAACACTTGAGGGACAGAAACAAATTGAGAATTTAAGATTAAAATCATTAAATCATGTGCTTGACATTAGTTGCTACAGGGGCTAATGTGAAGTTAGGAGTCCCGGGCGGCAGAGAAGCAGAGAAAAAACTTTTCTGTATCAGTCTAATCAGGTGTAATCAGCATTTCGTGTTAAAGACAGATTTTATTGGCACATAATGCAGTAAGAAATGCTAAAAAACAAAAAAAACGAAGTTCTAATCCAGAGAGCTGTGGAGTGAGTTGATGAAGAACACTTCACCACAAAGGGAATCATTTCAGGGCAGAGCAAGGCTGTGTCTGGCAGTTAGCCATTTAAATTTCCACATTTTTATATCGATTATAACTGTGGTAAAAATGCTCCTGTGTTTCATTCATTTTATTAATGAATGATGATCAGCAGGATGGCTAAACATCTTTGATTGACTCCCTATATGTTGGGGCATTACTGTGGTCGTCTACTGAGATCAGACAGCACATATCATCACTGGCTTCTTTTATAGAAAGCATTTATGAATATTATGTTTCCAGATTTTATCATTCCATTCTTGCCATTTCACATTTTTAGCTTTATTTTATCCTCCTTTATGTTTATGATCTTTTGTTTTTTTTTATTTTGGCTTCTGTATTTTATTTTCTGTGATGCACTTTGTAATGTTAAGAAAAGTGCCGTATTCAAAAAAAATTTATTGGTTCGGTTTATTATGTAGACTGCATTAGTCAGCTGGAATCTCGTAAGAACAAAAAAGTGTCCTGCTTCTGTGTCAGTCACTGTATTCATGAAAACAACAAATGTAAAACCTCTTGATTCAGCTCTCTCTGTCTCTGCCTGAGCTTCTTTTTTTCTGTATGTGCAAACCTACATTCATTTACATTCATATAGAACTGTTCAAATTCTTTTGTCATCATATTGCCTTTTTTCAGCTGATGGCTCCGCCCAGAGCCTCATGGCTCCACCAGGGCCATCAGGTGAGGTTTTCTTTTACAGTCAAGAGTCAGTCTATGTGGAAAGTGTCATGAGATAACCTGTTATGAATTGACACTGTATAAATCAAACTGAATTGACATAATTTTTGATAATGTCAACTAAAACACATGCAGGGTTGATTAGCTCAGCTGGTAGAGCATCCGCCTCATGTACAGAGGCTTAGCAGTGGCCCAGGGTTCGAATCCGAATCCTTTGCTGCATGTCATTCCCCATCTCTCTCTCTCCCTACATTCCTGTCACTCTTCACTCTCTCTCCCTACATTCCTGTCACTCTTCAGCTGTCTCTGTCAAAAACAAAGCTTGAAAAAAGGCCCAAAAATATTAACCAAAAAAAATAAAAAATAAAATAAAAATTAAAACACATGCTGGAACCGAAGTATTACCCAAACCAGTGGAATAAGCCAAAATAACATTCATCACTCAGTTTGCTGACGATATTCTGCTTTCACAGTGTGACACACAGTCAGAGTCACACTGTGATGTGTGGCTCATGTCTGCAGCACGTTCATACTTAGAGTCACATTCTGAGTGTATGTGTGTGTCAAACATGTAAATGCACAGACTGTATAAGACATGAACGTAGTCTCTGTGACATCACCACAGGATTCTGAAGAGTTGTGAAGCTCAGTGTGGAGGCGATGGCTGTCACCATGGTGACATTCCTGCCTCTGACGCCTCCCAGCTCATCCAAAAATGGGCAAAGAGGTGGCGCGTGGGTGGAGTAACCTTGCTCTTAACTCTGCATAGTCAGTTTAAACCTCAATATAATTTGAATAGATGAGTTCTCTATCTATGTCTTCCTTATAAATGACCTGTTAACACAGCTCAGCAATGAAAGCAGCTGGACTGACCTTTGACCTTGGTGCCGTGCCGTAGAGAAAAGACTTCTTGCTGTCCGAGATGTTGTTGTCTGCCTCTCTGATCTCGGCCTTAACAGCACTGAGGGGCACAAGATCAGATCAGACATATGAAATCAGTAGAGTTTCTCATCATAATGGACAGTTTGGTTGACCTGCTGTGGAACTGCTGAGAGAAATGAAATGTTTTGCTCCCATACAGTACAGTGTACTGAGGTGGTGCATCAGACATATTATGAATACATGTCACTCAGTTTAAAAATGCTACTTGGCTTAATAAAGCAGTGAATCACTGCTTAGGGAATGTTGACCAGAACCGGCTAAACAGAAAATGTTTCTTAAAACAGCGTTCCATGTTAATTATAAGAAAAACGAATTACACAATCCAGTTCAAGTTAATAAACATAAAAACTTGCTTTGGAGCTTCATTAGCTGTCACATAAAAAAAGAAACTGTGGTGAAACATCAGGCCTTTTTTGGCTTTCAGTCATCAGAAGTGTTTCCAACTCGTGTTCGGGGATGTTGGTTTCAGTGTGCAGCTGCATGTGCTTCAAAGTCAACAGAGAGGCTCCATCAATAATCATGAGCTGTCATCACATCAAGCAAACGGTACAAAGGTTGCTTCATACACAAAGGATGTTTTCCTTTGCACAACTGGACGCCAAATGACAAGCAAACATGACAGCGCCACGATTTATAGACCACTGTGAGTTCAAAAACCGTGCATGGCACACATGCACACACATTTCATTTGCTGTTGTACATGTCTGAACTTTTCCCATAACCCATATACAGTGACAGAAATGACATAACCCATATACAGTAGGGGACAACTGCTTTAACTTTTCCATGTTTAAATGCCTAAAGCAGCTTCGACAGTTGAGAGTTTGCACTGTTATATAATATGAGAGACTCACACACATGCATGACCCCATAAACACAGTTTTGTAAACAAATGTTGTATGCTTGTCATTTTTCTTGCACGGCAGCCGTCAGCACATCAGCTGTATGAACCGCTGCGGCGTGCTAGTGTGAGACGAGCTGTTGGATGAACCATTGTTTTAGCTGCGATAAAATGTCCAGAGATCATATCGGCATATCTTTGTCACCGGGTGATGTGTTTACATGTCAACACACACACACAGGATACCCAGAAATCTGCAAAAAACGTACAACACACCACACTGCCTCACATTCAGAAAATAATAATAATAACAATCTTGACGTGGGCATTGAACAGGGTGTAACTGAGAGAAGTGCCTTTTGTTCATTCCATGCAGTAAAATGTGGACATGTTTGTTTGCATAAGAACAAGACTAAGAGGAGGAGGGGGAGGGGGGAGGGAGCTGCAGTGAAACTTTATATATTTGCATCTCTATCTACAAACTAGCAGACACTTGCTGCAGCCAAACCACACGTTTTCCATATGCAGATGGACTGAAACAGACAGCACCTCAGACAGAAATATGCTTATTTGATTTCATACAGTACATTATGTAGCCAGAGTAGCACTAGCTTAGCATTAAGACTAGAAACAGAGGGAGCAGCTACCCTGGCTCTGTCCAAAAGCAACAAACTCCAGCTACCGGCGCCTCTGAAGCTCAACGATAAACATAACTGTGTTTAATCTGTACATAGACCAAACAAAAACTCATTTTCCCAGTCTTCATGCTAAGCTAAGCTAATACAACTGCTTGCCCCAGCTACATTTACTGTACCGATACACAAACACAATGACATCCATCATCTCACTTAGCTCTCGGCAAACACAGAAATGACACTTTCCTCTAAAATCCTGTTGGATGAGTTACATGCATAACCAGGACCCGAGGGAGACGACACATGACTCTGCTGGTTGTTGTTACTCAGCTTTCTAGTTTCTGATCTACCGACCACTGAAAGACACTTGTCACTTTCACACACTGATGGCAGCTGTAAGCTGTAAGGTGCTCATCAGGAGCGATGCACCACTGCTTATCCGAAGCACTAACGCTGATACTAAGCTCACCAATACACACACATGCACACACTGACTGGTTCAGCATCTTGCTGGAGGACACTTTCACCAGTTTCACCGTTTCTCTCATCTGCCGACAGCCTCACTGCTGTTTTTCCAGGTGCTGCTATCATCACACCAGTATTATTACCTGAAAGAGACGTATTAAAGTAAATGTTTGTCTGTTTGCATTGGTTCAGAGCACACAGCTATCATTTAATTATCTGATGTTGGGATTCATCAGCACACCCATTTGCTTACTCTACTTGAAGTACATGCACAACAAGAGGCAGACTGGTGCTGATAGTCTAACCTCTGCAGCCGATTGGTTTCAGTCAAATTATGAAATACACGCAGTGAAACATGCAGAATTAGTTCAAATGTGTCAATAAATGACCGAATACTGTTTGCAGAGAAAGACGGGATCCCTCCATTAAACAAAGGATCATTAATATCTTTTGTCTGACTGGTATTTAATCATGTACTTCAGGCATTTTTGGTCAGTGGTGTCATTTGGAATCAATGCTCCTATTTAACCACGAACAATGGACTGAATGGAACAGATATAAAATGAACTTAACAGTGACATAAATTTACTAACTCAAGCAGATCATCGATTTTACAAGTCTATCTTTACCTTTGAATGATTATATATATTTTTTTAGTAACTAATATTTAACCTGGCCTGTAACAGCCAGGCATTGTACAGAAAAGCTGAATGCCACCTGAGGATGAACTCAGTCAATGGTTCACATGCAACAACAGCACCATTGGATGATTTTATACATGCGTTCCCCTGATCAGGCATAGAGATTTCCCTCAGATTCACAACAAGCCGGGAAGGCCTGACTCACCACTGTGAGCTCAATGCTTGGTAGGAATTTCTGGTTTAGCAACCCACAGGTGCACACGCTGGCAGATTTTCATATACAAGGCGATTCTTGGGTTACTTCCATTCCGGATCATAACCAAAGGGTTTCTGCTGCCAAAACTCTGACTCTGCACTGCTTTCTACATCCATCATCCTCTCCGCCAACCTCCCTATGACATGCTGTAGATAAATGTAGCACTCCATTCACTCAAAGAACAATTTAGTAATATATAAATATCATTTCTAGGAGACAGGCTTTGTGTACATCTTGGTCACAACTTATTAAAAAAACATGTTCAAGGAGCGGTGTGCAGGATTTAGTGACATCTAGCAGTTTATTTGTAGATTTCAGTGTTTAGTTTGTCCTTTCTGGGCTTCTGTAGAAACATGTCAGTTCAACATGTTGAACATGCGGCTTCTGTAGATATGAATGAAAACAAGAAACATGACACTTGTAGTTTTCAGTTTTTAAAGAAGTATTTGTAACAAAGGAAGTGTGTGTGTGTATCACTGTCTGTAAGCAGCGGGTTAACTCCAAAGCCAACAGGTTCCACAATACAGTGACTCACTTTGAAGTCGATTGTTCTGAGCAATGTCAGATATTTAAACACAATTGACTAACATGTTGCTGACCTGTCTCCGTTGGCACAGTGATGTGTGTGTGTGCAGTTGTGTAATTGATTAGTAGTTTCATGACAATGAAGTAGGCATGCAGAGTGGCAGGTTTCTCCACAGTGCCTTTATTAATCCACAGCCCCAGCCTGAAGGCCAGCAAATCTTAAAGGGTGTGTTTGACTTGCTTGAGGCTTCAGATGTGACTTTGATGTCCCCTTGAACTGAAGCTATGTAGTCAAAACAAGCTGAATAAATCTTAGCCAGACAAAACCCTGGACAGAGATTAACACTCAATCCTTAACTACAACAACAAAAACAGATTTAATCTAGATCTGGATTTAACTCTGATCTATGACATCCATCTACAATGTCAACAATTAGAGAATGCATTCTGCACATGACTTTAATACAAATGTTAATATGGAAGTTCATTTCAAGTGATTATTATTATTAAAGAATTATTACAGAACTTTTCTACCATAAAATAACGTCTGTCCTCGTATGCCTGTCCTGTATGTAACTTTGGACTAACCTGTTGGTATAACTACTACACCAGATGTAGAACCAAAAGCTACGGCTCTTTTGCTGTCCTAGCACAGAGTTGCTGTTAGACTAGTCAGTAATATTAGCTGCTGCTGTGTCTGCTGTTGCTGCTGGTTGATGTTTGGCTGTTTGATCATAAGTAATGTAATCAGAACAAATACTCGAGTACAGCTGAACATATTTACCACAGTGGGATTACACTCTGAGACTGGAGGCGACAAGTGTGTGCAGAGACCGTACTCTCAGTGTCAGCTCATCCTTTGTTTTTTTCCCTGTGCAAACACGAGCACTCCTGCAGTCTGGCCTACAAACCAACAAATACCATGATCACACTGTCATGACATGTGACATTCATAGACAGGGTGCCTCACCTGTGTGTTTACACACACACCTTTGCTTATATATATTGTGCTTTGTCTGAATTCTCCTGTAAACATTTCAGACTAACAAGATGAATATTTAAAGTGTTTATGCATGTACTGCATGTATTGCATTTTGGCTCTGACAGTTCTTACTCTAGGCCAACTACAAGTGGTTGAAATGCTGATGTAAAAAGCATCAGATCCAACACGGTGCCCCTGCTCTCCTCTCATCTATCTACTAATGTTCCAAACTTCAACCCAATTTGTCCACAAACTAGCTCATAGGGACAATATCTAGTCAGCGCCAGTCTTCCTGCCAACGTAATGTTTTGCCATCCATATTTTCTAAAGAGGTCCTACCTGTCACTGGTCCTGCTGTTCTTACTATTATAAACCTGTTGCTCACCGCCGGTTCTGTCCCAGAGTGAATTTAAGACCACTGGTGTCAGGTCACTTTTAAACCGGGCCTCAATGAATCTGTTCTAAACTATTTTAAACCCATTTCAAGTCCTGTAAAAACTTTGTTTCTCCTTTGCTGGTGAATATTTTGGATGGATTTTAATCTGGCTTTTCCAGAAACACTGTCTTGAACCCGCTTGATGAAGAGTAATGACATCATGCAGGATGACACACACATCTTATTGTTACTTTGTGAAGGCGTTGATCATTCCATCTTCAATGATCATCTAAAAACATTGGCTGGTATCTCAGAGAAAGCCCTAGTGTGGTTTATGTCACATTTGGTCTCTGTGGGTCTGTCTCTTTGTTATACGGGATGCTTTGGTTGTACATCCTATCAATGTCGACAACACTCGACAACACTCGAGTAAAACCAGATGATTTTAGACACTCTCCACAGCGGCTCAGTGGCTACAAAGACCTGGAGTTCACTCAACTTATGTTATCTAATCATGTCAACAAATAGTTTATTATTATTATTATTTATGATTAGTATTAGTAAGTATTAGGAATGTATTATTATTATTATTATTATTAATCGGCTTTAAGAACTTTTATCATCTACAGTGTTATTCTTGTCTATTTTCAATCCCAAGCTGCCCTGGGACGTCTCCAGTGTGTACAAAATGCAGCAGCTGCGCTACTAAGTAGGACTGGATGTAGATTTCACACTTTCTATTTTAGACTTGTTGTATTTAGAAAGTTCAGGACTGATTTGAAGATTCTTTATAATAAGGTGTAACATGGCTTAGCTCCTGTCTACATTTCCAAACAATTGAGCCGTTACACAACCAAGCAGCCCCTAAGGTCATCCAACCACAACCTGATGGCTTTACCGCATGCCAAATCTAAACCCAAAAGTGACAGCTCTTCTGCTGCCCAGACTCCAGAACGATGACCCCTCTGCTTAGATCTACTGAATCT
The DNA here is from genome assembly GCF_000972845.2 of Larimichthys crocea. Taxonomy (NCBI): domain Eukaryota; kingdom Metazoa; phylum Chordata; class Actinopteri; family Sciaenidae; genus Larimichthys; species Larimichthys crocea. Next base: position 43,058,463 of record NC_040023.1, on the reverse strand, counting down.
GCTGACTGTTTCAAACTACATTTAAAGACACTTCTTTTCCATTCCAAAGAATTTGTTCTAGGCGAGGTCTGGTTTCTGTATGCTTTGTGTTTGTATGTTTGTATGGATTTTTTGTGTTTGTGCTTGATGTTCATGTAAAGCAGTTGTGGATTAGGTTTGTCTATGAACATTATCAGTACAGTCCACTGATAGTAGCATCGCTGAACTAAAGCAACATGAAGAGTGACACCAACAATGCTTTGGACACGTGTTTGGACCGTTGGATCTACAGTATTGTACCTATCAGCCAATATTGGCTTATCAATATATTATATCAGAAAGACGCTGCTCTTTGTCCAGAGATAACTGTATCTCATTCATCACACTGTTTGTCTAGCTCGCGGCAGTGTTGTTTACAAATGGTCATATCACAGTTTAGCAGATGGTGTTTCCAGCTCTGTTTGTAATGACTTTATTGCTCAACAGCCTGCCTCCAGAGCATCATATGATGAAAAGTGCTGAGGGCTAGGTTTCAGAGATCCTGCTTGTTTTTCACCTTTGTTTTTCTTTCTGTAAACAGAAAGTCTCAGACGGCTTCTACTTTTTCACTAGCCCTGCAAATAATGATCATTTCTATTATTGAATACTCTGCCAGTTCTTTTTTCACTGAATCCATGAATCATTTAGTCCTTAAACTGTCAGAAAACAGTGAAAAATATCTGACACTGCTGAATATCTGGCTTTTGTTAGTTGGTTGAGCATAACAAGTCAACAAAAGCCAAAAATATTCAGTTTAATATCAAAGATGACCAAGAACACACCAACATGTGCATATGAAAAAGCTAGAACCAGATTCTGGTATCCTTACATGAGAAAACGACAGAAAGATCAACATTCAAAAGAGTTGATGATTTATTTCCTGTTGATCGATCATCAATTAATTTACTAATAGCTTCAGCTTTTGAAAAGATGACAGTTCACGTTCATGAAGTGAGTACCAGACGTTTTACTGCTCCCCTCAGACAATGATGTACAATAAATATTCCATCATGTATTTTGTCTTTGACTAAAAAGAAGCCAACAGTGCTGCGGTATGTTTGACTTAAAGGAAATCTTTGAGCTGTTTCACTGTGAGTCCCTGAAGCAAGCTTTCAGATAACTGAAGTTTAATTTATGCATTTTTCATTAGCTCTCTGGCACAATTGCATAATGCCTGAGAGAACACACTGAATTTTATGGACTTCTCAGTGCACATTTCAACAGTTCTGTCTAGACAGAGCCTTCTGACACAATCCTCCTGGGCTCTCTACATTAATATGCACTGAATCATGTTCAGACTCATGGGTTATAGAAATAACCCTTTTCAGCTTATATTGACCTTTCAAACATCTGCACTGACCGCTGGACATCTGAGAAACTGAGAAAGCACTAATGCAAAAGTCCATAGCACACAAGATGCAAACGGTCTGTGCAATATTGATGAATGGCAATAAGTACCAGCAAACTGAGAGCTGAAAACATGCAGCTGGAGAGTTAGCACTGCAGGCTGTGTGCAGCTCCAGCTCTTTAAAGCTGCACACGTTGCTCATGTCTCCATCAGAAGCCTCCTGGCACAGGCACGAAAAGCGGCTGCAGCCACAAGTCATGACATTCTGCGAGCATACCTGATCACCTGCTGGTTCTCATTGGCCGGCTCTGAGGCAGAGCTATTCTTCGACTTCAACTTCAGCTTCAAGAACTTGAACCTCTTCTTCTCTCCCTCACTCTTGTCCACATCCTTCTCCACCGGAGCGACCAGGCTGGCTTCGCTCCTGGAGAACAAACTTTTCAGAGACTTTCTGCCTGAACTCTTCGCCATCTCTCTGCTGGGGTGAAGTCACCGGGGCTGGAGGAGGACTGGCGGGTCTTCACGCGAGTCACAACGGCTCTCCCACTGGTGATCCACTCATTAAAACCGGATGGAAAGATTCCAGGAGTGGAAAAAAACCGCACGGATGAGTCTTGCTGACAGGTGACAGCTGCAGCTGAGCTGCCGCTTCATTTCACTGTGCGGTATGCAGAGCTCAGGTGTGGCGACACGCCCCCGAGGAGCAACACCCAAACCCGGACAGCCTCCCAATGACAGCGCTCCTCTCACACCCAAGTACAGACACCCACTCTCTTTATATATTGTATCTATATATTGTTTTCAATCCTGTGCCAACATGCTGCCTTTTGCTACGTGTCAGTTTCCTGTCCATATCTGAGTGAGGTCAAAAGAAAATATTAAAAAAATATATATTAAAAAATAAAAATTACATAATAAATTAAGCCTAGGAACATGACATGGGATTTCCCACCTTTCCCACCACAGCATTCACATCCAGCCCATTCTTGAAGAAAATAGCTGAGAGTTGAGCTTATTGATGATACTGAAATTTGTTTGAAATGCAATTTTTGGAATCAAACATATTTAGTAATAAGTCCTAGTTTATCAGCAGAAGGGTTACTTTTCAAAACATTTCTCTCTGATCAATAGTGTTTAAACCTTCTTGACTAAATATGATGATATAGACTCATAATAAATTACATAATAAATATTTTAAAAAAAGAATGAATGAGGCCTTTATATCCAGCTGGAATAGGCTCCAGCCCCACCATGACCCTGATGAGGATAAGCGGTTACAGATATTGGATGGATGGATGGATGGATGGATGGATGGGCTTTTCTATCCACAGAGGCTGCAGGTTTCTTTCCACCGAGTCCACCAGGTTTCTACAGTAGAACATACAAACCAAACACTGGCTCCACATAGTTTTCATAAGTTTTGTGGCCTCCTTAGTTTATCCTTCATGCTAGGATGGAGAGGTTGATGTGAGGGTTCGTTGCAATCTGCAATGTTACCACTAGATGCCACTAAATCCTACACACACCGAACCTTTAAATACAAAAGCAGGCTACTAAAAGAGTACTTTATTAATCCCCAATGGGAAAATTAGCATTAAAATCTAAACTAAAAGTAAAAAATGCAAACTTGAATGTAAAAGTACTCATAAACTCATGTAAATTATGTTATTGCATTAATATGTTCATTATTTGAATGCAGCAGCTGGTGAAGGTGGAGCTAATTTTAATGGCATTATATATAGATGGTGATAAAGATTATTAATGGTATATATTTAAACTATATATTTATGGATGCATGTCTGATGATGTGTGGAATCAAACAATCTCATTACTTTTCAAATGTGCCCCTCCATTATAATTTACATTTCAGAGAGAAAAATTGTATCTTTTATTCAACTACATTAATTTGAAACTTAGAATTACACTTTTCTAATCTATCTACTAATTGGCTCCACATTGGCAGACTACAATATTGAAATTCTCTTACATGTATTTGACATGTTTCATCTGATAAAAACATAATAATATAATATTCTATAATAATGTAAGATCTTTAAGGAGACACACATCTGGGCTTTTGCTTAAGTATCATTTTTAATTCTGTACTTTTACTTGTAGAATATTTTAAAGGATGGTGTTCTTACTTTTAGGATCAGACTTATTTTTCAACAGATAAACAGAAAATTACTGCAAATTATGTGTCTCATCACAATAACTATAATACAAACAGAACATTTGTGCTGATCAATTTTCAGATTGGGTTTATATAAACCAAGGCGTTCATATAAATACTGTGTTCTACCGCAGGGTGCAGGCTCAGTGGATACATGGTGACATCTTGTGGTCTCTCTGCAGTTTGCACCCTGATCTCAGATTAGATGAAAGGCACAGAAATACTACTGCAGGCCTGTGCATATGTTTGCATACATGTGGCTTCCTCTGCCTCACAATGGCACCACCATCATGCTCAATTCAAATCGGTGACGACAAAAGTCAGTTCCAGTAAAAGCCACTTGTCTGAAAAGTAAATGACTATAAAGTGATCATAAGAGGTCAATAAGCTGTTTCTTTTTTAACCCCTAAAATTGTGTGTACACGTAGCTGACCAATAAAAGTGAGTCAGATTCTAATACTGTGACATCATTTTGATTATTCTATTGCTTTACTGCATCAGTAACCTCCTACACTGCACGGCTGCATTACTAACTGAGGAGATAACAAGAGAAAAAGGCTGATGCTCTCAGTTTCATAGAGAGAGTAATTAAGTGAAATCATAGTTCCCTTTAGTGCTCTGAGATTCCCCTGCTGCAATCATCAAAATGGGAACAGTAATGGGAACCTTGAATGTCTTGAATTATTTTATAGTGCTCTGATTTCAAATTGAAAACAAAAAACAAAAAAAACATTCAAAGCATTTAATTGGAACTGCCATGCTAATGTGTTCTGAGGACCGTCATCAAAATGAACCAAACTTTAACGTTACTATTTAGAATGACAGATTACTGTATGTGTCTCTATTGTACACTTTCCTTTTGCTGAAATATTGAAGGTTTGCTGTATGGTAATTTGATTACAGAGGCAAATAAATCAACAAACGTGCTGTGTTCAGTTCAAAATGTTGTGAATTACACTAAATACTAGACTAAATGCGCAGTTATGTGAGTGCATTGATACTTATACTAAATATGAGGCTACGAGCCAGTTAGCTTAGCTTAGGGGGGAAAAAATAGAAAGGAGGAACTAGCTTGCCGGGCTGTCAAATGATAACAAAAAATCAAAATACTGACTTATTAGATCTTGTTAGACACTTTGTGTGTGAGTGTCTCTTGGCTATAAGCAACCATCTTGCAAGAAGCTGGCCCCGGCTGAGAAAATATTAGAGCTATCAATTTTTTACTAATACTGAAATTTGTTTGAAATGCAATTTTTGTAATCAAATATATTTAGTACAAAGTCCTAGTTTATCAGCAGAAGGGTTACTTTTCAAAACATTTCTCTCTGATCAATAGTGTTTAAACCTTCTTGACTAAATATGATGATGATATAGACATCAATTTTTTATCTTTATTTGTCAAACCTTTAGACCCATTTGGCTGATTGCTTCAGCGTCAAAAGCTCGTGTTATTACTCAGAGCCCCACACCCATGTATATGACTATATTACTGAAAGACTGAAAGACAAACACTGAAAGCAGGCCCAATCAGCAGTGATTTAGAGGGTGAACATGAACAATGATATACGATCAAAAGCACGCACATCTGAAAAACAAAACAGCAACTTTATTCCATCTTAATAACTTCTGTCACTCATAGGAATAAATAAGTCAAAAGTGAAAGGAACGTTGGCACCAGAACAAAGTCCTTCTTTCTGGCACTGTAGCACTCTGGCACACACACACACACAACCACACGCACACAACCACACACACACCCCTGATATTTGACATTATTATCCCTACAATCTTTCTGTGGAAGTTAAACAGAAAGTGGAAATTGTCCAACACTTCCAAGTAAATGGGTCACAGGATATGAAGGCTTGGCTCCAGCCAAAACAAAAATTCTGTATAACCTGTTTATTTTACTATTGACAGTATAAAAAAAACTTCCTGTGAATTCTTAACTCGTAACTTAAGTCCTAAGTTGTTTTCTTCATTAATTATTTTAATTCTTGCAGTGACCAATTTTAGATATACACGTACAATACTTGAGACTTAAGAAAAGGATGTACATTTCACAACACACTTGTTGGATACCTGGGTGTAATAAACCAATAAAGGTATTACCACAGAAATGTAGTCAGATGAAAAGTGAAACTTTTGGCTGGCAGGTGTTAACATGATGTAGCTGTAAGTTACAGATACACATCAACAAAATGAATATTTTACCACTGATGGAGAACATGAACAGAAAGAGTTGCAGATCAGAGGTTGAGATGATACATATGTTCTCTTCATAGTATCCTTTTTCAAAATGTATCAAACACATTACAGTAATAGACGAGAGCCGAGGGTGATACTGCTGGAACTAATTTATCTCTTTCAGCAAAAAATATGAAATGATATATTTAACTTGTAATTGTCCCCAAAGTTCGCAACAAAAATAACAACAAGCTGATTTCAATGAATTTCCTGAGTATAGATGAGTCTAGTTTAGTAGTCTCGCATCAATAGGAGCGGAGGGATGGAGCGGATATAATGTTCACATGTGCTAACACTGTGGCAGGAGTAGTCAGAAATGATCAATGGTATGATTTATTGGCGATCTCACAAGGTGGAAACAATGGTTACTCAAGCAAGCCACCTGTCACAGCACCTACACCTACAATCCTGCATAACTTTAAGCCTTAATATAATGTGAACAGGTGAGTTGTATATAAATTCACCCTCAGTACAGATGTCATGAACGGGGAAATTAGCTACAGAGACCAAAACAGTTTTTTGTACCAGGCTGTAAACATGTTTATTTCTGCTGTGAAGTTGGACATTTGGACATGGGGACTTATGTTTTGTAGCTTCAAGTGGTCATTTGTGGAACTGCACTTTTTGGCACTTCCAGGTTGGCTTTACTTCACAGCCACAGAGGTTACTGCTTGAGGCTAAGGCAGCTCCTTATAAACCAGCAGCCCCTTCCACTTTTTACCATACAAAGCATTTACAGCTTTTGAACACAAATATGTTTTATCTATATTTCTCTTCAACCAAAACAAGTTAGTTGCAGCACAAATCAACATTACAAACAAAGAGACAGTTACGTTCAGGTGACCATGAAAGTGTGCAAGACTGTACTATTTAACAGCAGAAAAAGGTTTTGTTAACGAAACTCCTGAAATCTGTAACTCACAAATGTTAAGTTACTAACTGTATGCCTCACACACTGGTTTTGTCAAAACGTTGCTTGTAAGTTTCCTGTTAACATAATGATAATGACACACTGAGCTGTGTGTTGTAAGTGGATTACGCATCAATTGCAGCTGAACGTCAAACCGCAAACCAGAATCAGTGATGTCATTGTCCACTGTATGTCAAATGGAAAAGTACAGGGATCAGAGGTCAGTCCTCATGGTGCACAATGCTCTCCATGGAGCGGTGATGGCATTTGGAAATATAAATAAAACTGCTACAGAGTGGATTGTGTAATTAAGATATTTGTCTACACAGTGAGAGTCAAGAAGCACTTTATTGTATTCTGTGACTAAGGTATGCTGTTGTATTACAGCAAAGGAAATCACTCCAGTTCCTATGAATCAAAGAGTCTTCAATCCCTCCTAGATTCATTTTGCCCTGGGAACTTGGAAACTTTGCATTCATTGCCCCGTGGAAGTCAGTTTCTAAAGAAGACACTAGAGCAGAAGCGTTTTACATGCCAGTCTGATGTGTGACTCATCCGAAGCAAGATAGTCACTTTCCTGGAAATTTTCATGGGCAGCGGTGTGACTGCACAGTTCATGCCAAAGCTCACATTTTGAAATGTAACGCGTATTTTCATTCAAACAATAATGAGGCATGCTTCAGACACCATCATGCACCACCATTTTCTTCTTTTGTTTCTTTCATTTTTGCAATTCAACCACTTTATGTGGCAAGTTAAAGCATGACCTGTTGTAATTCTTACGAGCTGTGTGAACTGAGTCTGCCGTTCAGCTGGCTAGCCACAGAGAGGAACCGTAGATGTCTCTTTTCGAAGAAAAAGTGTCACGAGATGTCAGAGAGAGAAAGTATAAACAGGATGTCTGCTTCACTTAAGCCCTGTCCTCTCAACCAGGCAGTCGACAGTCCCCCCAACAGAAAGGCTGTTAAATAACTGACAGTGTTTATAAATTCATGTGGTTTTGTCCAATTTTCATCTTTTCAAAATGAAATATTTGCCTTTCTGCTTATTTGTATGTACAGTATGAGGCCAGTGTATTCTGACAAGGATTAAAAGTTTTCTTCATTTTATTAGTTTGGTCAAAAAAAACTTGAAATTTAAAATCTGGTGATGGTCAGGTGGACCCTGAGATACTTTTTAAAGAGCAGGCATGATGTTGACCAGCTGTTTGTTCCTTCAAACTTAGCCTGGTTATAAGATTTAGTGTGAGTTTATTGATTTAGTAAGTAATTCTTCTTCCAAAGACTTTATTAACTGCCTGTTAGCTACTTGGACAACTGACAAAGCTAAAGTTACCTTGGTAATGCTGATAATCATCAACACATCTGACCGCACTTAATTCAAATTGTATAAAAATGTAAACTGAAGACATTTAATATACCTTAAAATTACATTTGGCATGACGTGACAAACACACATTTCTCCATGTGTACTGAATAAGTCACACTAAGACAGACAGATGTTTAATATATCATTTAGCTTCCTAAAATGTTTCATTTTGGAGCTTGTGATGTTTGTCACTAAGACTTTCCTTAAAGGTCGAATGTGTAAAGCTTTCAGCAGCTTCATTTACAGAATATGGTAAAAATGTGATATAGTATGTTTACTTCATTAAAACACACTTTATGTAAGTATTTTTTTTATTAGTGTATAATCACCTGAAAATAAGAATGGTTATGTTTTTGTTACCTTAGAATGAGCCCTTTACAGCTACAGGCCGCCATGTAAAACATCCAATGTTTCTACAGCAGCTCAGAGCAGACAAACCCTGACAAACACTTTAAGCACAATTCGTGGCCACTGTAGTTTCTTCCTCATGCTTCCTCAAGGAGTAGATTTCAGTCTGCAACTACACATGTAGATGCCATTAAATCTTACACATTGGTGTAAGATTTGGTGCATTAGTTTTAATAGTAAAATCCAGAAAAGCGATCTTATAGTAAGAACATAAAAATGATTTTACACACAAACCTAGTAATAGATTTACAAATGGTATTCTGTCTATCTGCACTACATTAAATTAGTTTTATGCTCTTCTCTTCTCTTCTCTTCTCTTCTCTTCTCTTCTCTTCTCTTCTCTTCTCTTCTCTTCTCTTCTCTTCTCTTTATCAGAACAGTACATAGGTACATTTTAATTTTTTAAACTCTAACCAGGATTCTGCTTCGAGTGCTTAATTGCACGATGACATAAACGTGTATCTGACAGCGTAGCTGGCAGCCTGCCACATGAAAAAGGATTTCCTGTCAGTTTAACTGTGAACATTAAATGTCTGAGGTGTTTTTATTCTGGTCAGTGGTGTGTAGGTGTGGGGTTCTCCCCCACAGCAGATCACAGGAGGAAATACTACAGACTGAGGAGTCATTGCGCAGCAAAAAGAAAAAGAAAGTGGTTAAGAGACAGAGACAGAGAGAGACTGTGAGAGAATTACTGTAAAAAGCAAATCATTATTACAGTAACTTTGCTATAGTTTGCTGATTGAAAGTGTGTCTCACTGCCATGAAATGACAAGAAACAAATTAGAACCATATTTTGGGGTTTCGTGTTCATTCAGGTGTGCCCGCTGTGCCCGTAAATGTATCACACTGTTGTTGAGAGAGAAAAGCAGAGGAAGAGATTTTTTCAATTCAATCAGCAGATCATCATTTCAACTTTTTAAAATCCTTTTTAAACACCATGTCTGAGAAAAACATGCTCTTAAGGTAGTATGGAGTCACTGTGACCTCAGATTTCTGACATCATTTCTCGTACTACTCAAGTCTGAAATGAACGTAAATGTTAAAGAACCAAAACACTGACGCTGCAGTGTTCCATACTGAAATTACTGGCAGACTCCAAAACAGGAGTGATTTTAGAATAAAATCATGATGTAAGCAGCGCTTTTTCTGAGTTTCATCTGTGGTTTCATTTCCTGTACCTTCTAGGAAAGAGCCTGAAAAGTGAACTAATCAGGGGGATGTAGTGTGAGACTCCCTACACTTTATTACCAGCAAGAGAGGGGTAGTAAGCATGATGTTGCAAGGGGTTATTGTGCATTTAGTTCCTGTCAATATAATGCAATACAATATACACCCCCAATAACTCAGTTACTGTGTTCATAGATACGGGGTTTTATTAGAACGTCCGTGTGCGCATTTCTAGGTATTTTTTAATGTGACACACTGGTGATGGTAGAGGTTGTGAAATCAGTTATAAAACTGAAGGCTAATAATAGCTGGCCTTAATGACTGGGGTCATAAAATAAACTCTTCAGTGCCTTCAGGGTTGGCAAAGATGCTCTCTTTGTTCAAAAAATACACAAATAAGACATACACATTTTGGTTATGGGCTAAGATAGTCAAAACCTTCCTTTCCCATAAATAGAATTATCCTTTCCACAGGACCAAAGGGTTAATTAGACCAAAAGAAAGAGTAACTTCTATTACTTAACACAGTAACACAAGCTAGAAAGTGGCTGAATGCTAACATTAGCTGTTGACTAACGGTAATGGGTTATAAAATATATTGTGTTTCCATGAAATATGGCCTGTTGCCCTCTGGACCTGCACTGTGCTCTGCCCAGTTACTGATCAATGGGGAAGTGGAGAAATGGTAACAGTTTGAGACTATCTATGTTTATATGACTAGCAACCTGTGTCACAGCAGTATGACATTACAGGTTCCTACTATGGCGTCAGAGGAAAAAGGCTGCTGTGTGAATGTGATGAACTGTTGTCACGTGCCACTCCCTGCTGCTCCCTGAGTTTGTTTGTTAGCAGTAACAAGGTCAGAGCTAATATATTCACATAATAATCCATTACACAGACTGACTGAAGGTCTGAAAAAAAGAACTTTACAAAGGCAAACGGTGCCGTCACCAAATACAGTATGAAGGAACTAAAACAGCAGGAAGTAATCAGATATATAGTCAGCAGATTTCTCCCAACAGGAAGGAGAGCATCAGTTGATTCACCTGGTGACTCCAAAGTTTATGATCCAGTGACAGAGCACTGTAGCAGGCCACCTGTCATTATCATAGAGCAGAGTAGGATGGAAGAGTCAACAAACTACATAGAGACTGCTGTTCAGTTGTGTGTCCTACCACTGGTCATCGTGGTTGTTAAGGGAACTTAGCTAAGTGCTTATTGTAACTATGACAACAAAGTTCTTGTGAATGACACATTCATTTCAGCACAAAGCATAACCGTTCTCAAGCTTCAGCTTGATTTAATCCAAACCAAAATTTGGCCCTTCACCTTTAAGATCACACTGTCACATCAAATATTTAATCTAGCTTCAGATGAGAAAACACATGTGTGTCATGGACGTGTTCTCATTTGATTTCAGTGTTGTCAGAAAAGCGTTACTAGCAGCAGCAAAAAAAAAAAAAAATGCTGATCAGCTAATGTTTATCAGATGATTCATGCACTGCCAGGAATAATGCACAGTTTCATTTATCATGGGATTTCATAATTGATTTCTTTTCTGCCTTCATGGTTGCTGTTTTTGTTCCATTATGCAGATTTTATAGAAGCATGAAATCACAGACAAAACACTGGACATATAGAAACAATATCTTTAATATGCTACTTCATGTAAATATAAAAGTATCATCAAAATAGTCTCTCACATATAAATTCTTCATAACCTGTCTCCAAAAATAAACTACATAGACAAACATATTGTACAAAAGAAAAAAGAAAAGAAAAAAAACCCTACAAAACGATAAAAGACATACATTATTGGCTCAGGAGTAGAAATTCCCACCATCTGGTTCTGGGTAACCAAAAGCGCACAGATCTAGTTTTTATTTCCAAAATATTAACATGTTATAATGTTAGAAAACTGTGTTGCTGGTTTTTACCCTTCAATGCTGAATATGAGGTACCGATATCTAAATGAAGATTTGGATAAAGCTTGAGGTCTGTATTCAGTAAAAAGCTATACAATGATCCACTTTATGACTCCAACACTGAAGTAAGAAAGGAAATCTTTAATGAATGAATGAATCTGTAGTATTTTAATTTTTTTGGTGGCATTTGGTTAAGTTCAACATGGTGTGTCTTTGATACTTGATATCTGAAAATATGCTGAATAATCAAGAAAAATGTGTGAATAATGCTTAGTTTGAACCTCTTTCCTCCCGTCTAATGTCAGGACGAGTTGAACAATGATCCAAAAATGGTGTACACATTCATGTGTTTTGATTATTAATTAATTTTGGCAATTACTTATTAACACACAGTTTGAAAATACCTGATTTTCCCTTTTTTTTTATTTTTTATAAATAAATAAAATAGTTGCAAACAGTTGAGGAGCAGGGAGGTGGTTTGTGCTATCGCTGTCCCCTGGCATTCAAAAGAAAGAAAATGTTCCAGTTGCCGTACACACACACCCAAAAAGCTCAAACACACTGGCACACACAGTAAAACAACAGAACAGGTGAAGACTCGTCCACGTATTGTCCATTTGTGGTTTTCCTCAAAGGTCAAATCTTTTTGGAAATGTCGACACATATGACAAAAACACTAGCAGAAAACACAAGCTATGATACAACCAAATAAATATAGATGACTCAAATAATAAAAAAAAGTAATAAGTTAAAGCACAAAAAAGCAAACACTTCTCTACCTGAGTGAAAAGAGTTTTAAATATTCACAGCTTAACAACAGCCTCCCCAGTTTCATCTTTAAACTGACGTTTGGGAGGAAGTACAATCACTGAATACGCTCAGTCTTTGGAATGCTCTTCTTTTGGTGCTGCGCTCATTGGATTATACATATAGGGAGTTTTATTTGGCGACAAGTGTTTTCTTGGTTGGTGGTATGCTATATGTCCGTTTTTTTATTTCCCCCTCTTTCAATTCCTCTCACTGTCCTTCTGTCTTCACCATTGCCCGTTTGTGCAGATGAACAACACTGGCCCTCTCTTGATAGGCTAGTGAAGGGCTGTGGTGTGATGTTGGTACAGCTGATTGGGCCGTGGGCACTGATGGTGCGTTGATAGCTGCTGTCAAAGCTTTCAGCAGTATGGTGGCCTCCCTCTGGTCCTCCTTCCCCTCGCCTTCCAAGGTACGAGCCAACCAGCGCTCCACGGCTTCCTCCACCTGCAGCGCCGATGCCGCCTCCGTGAGCGTGTCGGCCTCTTGGCTGGCGTCAAACCGCTCCACCATCTCTTTCATATGTATGTTGACGGGGGCATTGGAGTTAGCCAGACAGCAGCTGCGCTGGTGTATGCGGAGAGAGAAGCGGTGGAAGAAGAACTGTGCACAGAGCTGGCAGTGGTATGGGCGGTCGCGGCTGCTGTGGAGGCGACGGTGCAGTTTCAGGTGGATGTACTGGGTAAACTTGGTGCTGCACAGCTTGCACTGGTAAGGTTTTTCCCCAGAGTGGAGGCGCAGGTGTGTTTTCAAGTTGCTGGTGCTGCTGAAGCGTTTGTGACACACCTAGAATGAATTGAAAAGTTAAGGCTTCTGTGAGTAGTGTTCACATGACTAATGAACACCTAAAGAACACCATACTGATTGTGTTCACGTTTATTCTGGAAAATCTTAGCTGTACAGTATGATGTCACTCTGATGTCATTATTAATATTGTATCAGGGTGGACCATGTCATTCCAGTTCTCTGAGAGACTTTTATATAATGACAGGGACTACTTTTCTTTCTCCGTAAGACCTGTTCTATGCTCACTCTTGACACTCACACCCATAAAGTCACTCTAGCAAACAAAAGCATAAAGATTCTCTTGCATAACAAGGTGGGTAGTGGCTCAGTGAAAATCAAACAGATGCTGCGTTACCAGATAGGTATGTGAATGTCCGGCACATTCTAGATCATCATCACAGTCATAGTGAGAGCAGTAAAGACCTTGTAAAGAAACAGGAAAACACACACTCAGGTTATAATTTCAACATACCTGACATTCGTGTGGCTTCTCCCCAGTATGAACCAGGTGATGTTTCTGGAGGTGAGCCAGCTGAGTGAAACTCTTCTTACAGAGGTTACACTGGAACGGTCTTTCACCACTGTGCACACGGAGATGGACCTACATTTACACAGATGATACAAAAAAGTCATGAGGCAAATGTTAAATGGTGGCGTCCAAATTTTAGAATACATTCAATTAAGTTAGAATTACAAAAAAACAAAGATTGAAGTTATTACCTTGAGGTTCGACAGCTGTCCAAATGTCTTCGAGCAGATATTACATTCATACTTGATCTTTCCATTCTGCTTCTTCAGTGGGTAGGGCAGTGATTTGTGGCCAGGGCCGTTACGTGGCGCTGTGCTGCCTTTGGTCATAGCCAGGCTAAGATTCATGGCTTCCTCACAGCCAGAGGGAGACTGCTCAGGAGACTGTTGACGACTGTCGGGTTTGGGGAGAGGAGAGAGCTCCGGGGTGGCCGGGGCGCCTCGTGGTGGCGATACATTTGGTGTTAGTTCTTTCAGACCCCCCTGTGGAGACGAAGGGAAGGGGAGGGACACTGGAAGTAGATTAGGCTGGCTGATGGGTGGATAGGGGAGCCCATCTGTGCCCAGATATCTGCTGTATTGGAGGGACCTTGAGGGCAGCACCCCTGGAAAGGGAGGGGAGTACGAGGGGAGGAGGAGGCGAGGATATTGTGGGCCGTAGGGAGGAATGAGCTGGTACGGGGGCTGGAAGGGTCTGGACTGAGGGTAAAGAGGGTAAGATGAAACAAGACCCTCTCTGTGGCCATAGAGGCCATGGAGGTGAAGAGGGAGGTTTCGGTGTGGAGATGGTAGCGCAGGATGGTGGTCTGGTAAGTATGGATGATTCAAGCCCAGGCTTGACTCTTTGTGTTCGGGCTGAGGGGAGGGAATAATCCCTCGGTCTTCTGGATCTTTGTCACTCGTCTCTTCCTCTTTCCCAACCTTTTTGCTGAAGTCCATGATCTGATCATCAGGTGTGTCAGGCGGAGTGTCTCTCTCCAACATCTCCACATCTATCTTCTCCTCTCCATCTTCATCCATCTCCTCTTTTACCTCTTCCTTTGTTCTTTCTTTAAGCCATGTTTGCTTAGGTAGGTGCTGCTTGGTGTACTCCAGCTCCTGGTCTTCATCAGAACTTGGTGAGTACACTGCAAAACAGAAGTACATTTTTTTTTTTTAGAGAGAGAATATTGTAGTAATTCCCAAATAACAGTTCAAATGCCCCCCACACGCAGTCACACATCAGCCCACAGAAGGCACTCCCACTTATGGTAAATGATAGTAGTTTCAGTTTTGACTTGACTTTCTGTTTGTCAATCACAGTAGTGAGTTTGGTGTGGGAGAATGTGTTGGTGGTGTGTGTGGGAGTCTATGTGTCAGGCTATGAGCCATTGTACAGCAAAATTCTAAGTTTCATTTATGCAACCTTTTCTGGGTATAGCTGTCTTACCGTACTGACCACAAGACAATGTGAAACGTCTCTTCCTTTTCCCTTCTCTCTCTCTAAAGCCTGGCTAGTTGAATTTCTCAGCATTACTGTATATCGATTACTGTTTTATGTCATTCTACTCTGTTCATCACATTTGCATTTAAGGTCATTTAAAGGTCTGTGCCAGTGTTCCATTGTTTAGCCTTTACTTTAAAATGCTGTCGAAATGCAGCCACTGGTTCCCTTTCTCCTTTTAGCACATTACAAAAATGAGTTTGTAAAAACTTGATCTGACATTTCATTTTTATGTTTTGTCTATGTTATGTTACAGGTGCAAAATAATGCATTTGAAAAAAAAACCCAAAAAACAAAATTTCTCTCTGGTTTGTGAGTTTCAAGCTCCGACAACCATTACCTGAGCTGCCAAACTACATCACCTTCACGAAATATCAGAAAGTCCCGGAGACAAACAATAAACGAGCCTGGAGTTTTACAATGAGGAAGGTGAACGCTTTCAAAATCCTTACACTGATAAAACAATATAATGATACTGCCTTAGCGTTAGTCATCCATAATAAATGGCAACGCATCTGGTGTATCCAGTTGACATGAGTCATCAGACTTTGCGGCAACAGAAAAACATTCAGGATGATGAAGGTATGACTTGCCATTCTACTAACAGCTGAAAACAAATGACTCATCAAGGTACTTTGACCGGCCATTATTCCCCTTAGATTTCTCCACTCTCCCCTTCTACAACTACTGAGAGTTCTTTTGTCTGTGTGCGTTCTCCATGATCTTACATGAAACTGCGTCTCTCTATGTTAAGCCAGACAGGGAGAAATATAGCATCAAACCAACTATCTTTATTGTCAGTAAAAGATAACATCAGGTCTTCCTCACAGGAAGGAATTACAGTGTCTTTATTCACTTTGAAGTAAAAGAATTTGACTGACAATAGTGACTCTGTCCTGGTGCAGACTTTGTGCTGTGTGTTTAGTCACAACAGATCTAAATCTGTCAGATTTTCTCAGATTCTCTTCTATCTCACCATCAAAACTTGTGACAGTGAGCATTCCTCGTGATGATTAATACAAATTCACAGGTTCATCAAGTTCACCAGAAACGTGATGTCTTTGTTGGAGAACAGCAAATCTGTCAAGAACGAGCACTGAAGTGTGCAGATGTGAGCTCTGTTCCTTCCTGTGCCTCGAGATATTTGCGAGTCTGTTTTTACAAAACTAGAAAAGATCCTGCTGCACTCACTCTGTTTGATGTCAGCCTGCTGGCTGCAGAGCCTCTGGGCAAACTCCTGGCTGTACCACACCAGCAGCTCCTGATTGGGTTCCACCGGTCGGATGGTGTAGAAGTAGATGTCTCGGCTGTTCTGGCATGCCACCAGGTTCTGTTCGACTGGGGAGCGGGCCGGGTTGACGTAGCGCATCCAGTTGCTCCTGTGGACATCATAGCCATCAATGAAATTTTGAAGCTGCCCACCGTTGTAAATCTGAAGGAGAAGAAGAGAGTGGTGATGGGATTAAAAGATGTACACAGAAACATGAAGAACATTCATGAGGACCAGGATGTAGATGAAATTATTTAATATTTAATGTATCAGATGATTAAAATGAACTAATATAATCCAAAAACATGATATTATAACCATCCGTTGGCCACAGCAGCATGTTAGACCCAAATATAATCATTAAAACAATCGATTGAATTTGAATAAATCAAGAATCTAAAGAAAAAAAATCTGAATAATCACCTCTGCCATGTACAATTAAATATCCTTTATCCTCTTCAGTTATCAGTCGCAGTATATTTGCGTCCTACAGCTCTGCTGTGTGTGTGTGTGTGCTGAGTGCTGCGCTCGTGTGTGTGTGTTTATGCCTCTGCATGTCACTATTTGAGTGTGAGACACGGAGGCGGGGCTTCTCTCACTCTCCCTCTTTCTTTCTCCTTCTCTTTTTTTCTTTCTCACTTCTTTGTATTATTATTGTTTTTGGCTTGACATTTAGTTTCATGAAATACATGCTAGCAGCACAATTAACTGTGATCTCTTCTTTTGATAAAAAAAATATTGTGTGTGTGTGTGTGTGTATGTGTGTGTGTGTGTGTGTGTGTGTGTGTGTTGCCTTAAGAAAACAAAATGAAAGGGAAATGTGAGTTGGATTCCTGCCTGACAGGCAGCTGGCAGGTGGCCAAACCCACATACACAGGCATGTCTTTGGCAGCACGTCCACCCGTCCTACACCTGTGTCATGAGGTTTATCAGATAATGACTCCAGAGGAACATCAGACTTTCACTATTGCACCAGGGCAGGAACACTGTAAACCATGCACAGGTTTTACAGGAAATATAGCCGGAAGGAAAATACGTAGGAAGTCTTTATGGGAATTGGCAGAATAGAAAATTTCCTAAATGACATAAGCTTTGTCTGAGAAAATAATCACAGGACATGAAGACTAAAAAGGGGCCGGAAAGACAAGGATTGTGTGAATGTCTGAGTGTGTATATTGAACAATAGCCCCTTCCTATGTGTGTGTGACACATATTGCATTGGACCTGAGTGCCGGTAAGGAGTTGATGACAGTGTGTGAATCCAGTCCTTTCTTACGTGCCACCATTTTTTTTTTGACCAAAACGAGGAAGTTTTTGGTCAAAAAAAATTTTTGACCAAAAACCCTGAACCAGTTTGTTGACGTATTCACTACTGGCTTGAAACTTCTGTATCTGAGCAACCAAGCTTTTTTTTTTTTTTACAAGAATAATAGAGGAAGATGAAAACAGATCCCCAGCGGCTTGTCAAATCTTCTCAGGGTGTCTAGAATTGTGATTTTCCTCTGTGTGACACTGGGCTGGACTAACATATCGGTGCCTAAATTAGATTATGCATAGAGTTTGTGTGCGTATGCGTTTGTGTGTTTCCCTTACTCTCCAGAAGTATTTCCTGTTGGCCTGGTTGGGGACGTTGTCTTTGGTGTAGATGTCTCCTTGCAGGGGGCCAAAGCGAGTCCCTTGAGGAATGTATTCTTTGCTAAACACGCCTGTCACCTGAAACACAGAACAAATACTTCATGAAATTTAGAGCCAATTTCCCATATTTTCACCTCGTATGTGGAATATTACACTGCAACTTAACACTCTGCTTTCATAGAGAACATAAAATGTCATCTATTAGCTGATGTTTTGAGAACTAATTAAGGACAATAGTTCCCTTTATACATATAATGTAGAGGTATACTTGTGTTTTTGTTTATGTCCAGCAGGTTGTTGGCATTAGTTATAGTTGTGGTGGCTTTGTCTCGTTGACCCAGACAGCTCTAGAGCCACGTTAAAGCCCACAAGGTGACACACTTTAGACACTAATGAGTTAATGGAATGAAGAGAATTACACTTTCTCTGACCTACTCCACTGATCTCTGACCTACTGTCCTCATAAACACCACACATAGAAGAAGTCAGGTCACCTGTTATGTTGTGTGAACGCTGTGCTGCTCTCTCATCTCTCATGTTGTACGTAGACAAAGGCAAAAGCACTCCTGAAATATAAGACTGACTCTGCCTGCTCTTGCTTCAAAGCCTAAAAGCCGTGATTGCAAAATCTTCTAGCTGTAGATGTGTAACTCACCTTTTACTCACTAATATGGGACTCCATGGCACACTTTTAAAGCTCATCCCAACGTGTTTTTCAATTGCAAAGGGGAAACGTTCTTTAACATGAGTGAGTAATTGTGCCAAGGTACATACAGTAATATATGTGGTTAGGTAAAAACATGTCCTGTTGTGCACATCACTGAGTCATGTCTGACCTTTTGAGGTAGATTTTACTGAGTTGAGAAAGACAACATGTCCTTGGTTAAAAAAAAAAAAAAATCTATAGATATGTCAGTGGCCTTTTTTGTGAAGAACAGCTTTATGATTCACACATTTATAAAAAATCCACAGGCTAACCCCCCTAAAACACACTGAAACACACACACACACACCATCAGGCAGGGCATCTGTGGCACACAGCCTCGGTTTCTTGAGGAGCTTTGTGTCCGATCCTTAAATACCCTCACCCACCCTTCTTCCCCAGCCCCATACATAAACACACACTCTTCCTGCCACTGAGAAATTATAATTCAAACGGACCCCTAAAAAGATTTTCATGGCCTCTCATGGCCTAAATGAAAAGAAAGAAAAAAAATGACACCTGAACACATTTATCACTCCATGAAGGCTAGAGTCTGAATTTGTAAATTATGTACGAGCAGTTAATTAAAAGAACAACCCGTCACGGCATGGCGGCAGAAGCGTGTGTGTGTTTTTGTGTGTGTCAAGGCGAGTGAGGTGATTCCTGGATGCGATGAACCGGTGTGACAGTGACATTGTGCTTCGTTGGCGTTGCGTGACTAACGAATCGCTGTGGCCGCCACTGCTGCTTAACCGCTCAGTTCAGTCAGGTTGGGAGGATGGGGGCGGGGAGGGGATGGAATAAAGGAGTGTGGGCGTTCTCTGGACCAACGTTATCACACTCCTGAACGCCTTCCTTTTTTCTGCCCTCCCCCAACCCCACGTCTTTTCTTAGCCCTCTCAAAATAGATTGTGTGCCCGCCAGGTTGAAGCCTGATGCCTGGCCGGCTGCCTGTCCCCAACGAAAGTTAATCATCTGGTTTTAACCTAAATCCCCCCAACACACCCTCCTCTGCTCAGCTCCTCCCTCCCCATCTATCCCCTCCGTTGCCTCTCTCTCTCTCAGCTCACTGGCACCGTTGCTAACACCCCATCTGCCACATGCCCCCACCACCTTTCATTGCCTTTCCTGGCACGCTTTGGAATAAAATGGGTGTTAAAGGATGTTTAGAAAAGGTGGAAAGATGTTATGAGGAACAGGAAAATAAGTAGGTCCAACAATCCTTCTTGTAACCAAACAGGCACTGAACAAGTATGGCAAGTGTGTTGATGTGCACATTGAAGTGCTGGTGCCACGCCATTGTCCGGAGGGCCCATTATTTTAAAAACCCCAATAGTCAGAAAAATGTACCACAGGACTGAAAACAAACAAACAGCCACTGCTCTGAAGGTCCATTGATCCAAAAATACAGAGTCTGATACATTATCCCAAACTTAACTGATGAAACATACTTATTTAAACCAATGATGTTTTCCTAAACTAAGAAGTTTTAGTGCCTAAACCTGACTAAACTATCTTAATCTTAGCCCTATGTTTCTTATGGATGATGACAAAGGTCCTTTCCTGCATGTCCAAAACTCTGAGGCCTTCGGAACAGTGAGCTTTTGTTTTGGGGATAATGGGCTGTTGGATAAATGAGTTTTCAGTCCAATAGCACTATTGGGGTTTCGGAATAATGGGCTGGTGAAACAATGGGTAGTCCCTGATATGATTACCAATATATAGAGTCAGTTGACTATATTCTCATTGTTTTCATCCAGAATCTTCAGATATGACTCATCTATCAGAAAAAAAACAAGTCTATCATACACTCACCTGTGTGAAAAATCCCTTCACTTACAGCCTTCCTGATAACGGTGTCACCTAACATTCAAAGACGCACATGTATGCGCACTGTGCCACAAAGCCACACAAAGAAACAGCTGTTTTATGATCATCAGGAAATGAATTTCCCAGCTTTAGTGAGAGAAGGAGAAAGAGTCACATGACACCTTCTTTAGGAAGGGAAACCACTCAAAGGGTCTGATTAAGCAAAGTAAATTACTGGCAAGTATGTGAGGGTGTACTCCTGTTAGTCTCATTTTGTATGTGATGTGTTTTTGATTCACTGATCACGTATGTGCATGTGAAGTGTTTGTTGTGGGTATAAGATATAATTATATTCAAATTAGATTTTGGATGAGCACAAGCAAATGGCAGAATCAAATTTGACAGCAAGAGTGAGTGTGTGAAGCGTTTTGTAAGATATGCTGCCCGGAGAACAAGGCCTAGGGATTTGTAATTAGCCCTCAAAGAGATTTTATCACCTTAGTTTGCATGTTTTCTCATCCTGCAACAGTACATGCTGCATAGAGAGGAAGAAGAGATGAGAGTGTGAGAGCTAGAGAAGAGGAACAACAACAGAAAGTGTTGCCTGGGTCAGGACGGGACAGAAAGAGGAAGGGGACAGCAAAGCCGACCGCAAGGATCAGAGCGTTAAGAGCAACCATAAACGAAGTGTGACATCTTTAAGATGAGGTTTTTCTCTTTCGCTGCAGTACGAATTCCCTTCTGAAACTTACTCGGTGACATGATTGCTGTGCTTTGCAGTGGGTAACATGTCCAGACGCATGCCTTATCTTACTGCACTACAAGCCAAACAGTCAGCTGACTGATATTCCCTACGGTTATTGGGATTGCTCTCTGACTCATCGGAGTGGGAGAGGACGCAGGCACTTAAGAAGAGGAAACATCTTACCCTGTGTGTCTGTCTTCCTGTCCTGAGCACCTACATGAGTTTTTATATGTGTAAGAAGAAGTGTAAAAAAGCTGCACAATGGCTGAAAGATTAGGGAAGCTAAGGTGGCCAGAAGACTTAAAAAGGCCCCTGACCTCAAGCTGCCAGTGGCCTCATGTCAACTGCCCCACATTCACTCTCTCTCACACACACACACACACACACACACACACACACACACACACACACACACACACACACAGGTTGTACACACTACTGTATGTGTGAGGAACTCATTAGTCAGCAGATCTTTTGTTCAAAGAAACCCAATGCAGATGGCCCAACAGAATGTTACGTAACTCTGAAAGTGTAAAAACTGAAGCTTTAATCTAACAAAACAGCATTACCTTTTTGCTTTTTTTAACGTACTATAACAGGGCTGCTTAATTGCCAGTCCATGGTGTTGACTTGATTTTGTATGTGTATTTAATCTAAAAATACGTTTCAAGAGTGTGTCTCACTGGGTAAACAGTCTGAAGGTATTGAATGTCTCTTACCTCATTGTCTGTGTTGTATTCGAAGGTGAGGTTGCGTGGGATGGACGTCATAGCTTTGGGTAGGCTGAAGCTTGGATCTGACACCTGGTCTGGCACAATGTAAGTGCAATTGAGGGCAAAGTCCATCTCTCTCCACCCGCTCATGTCTCCTTGTGCGCTATCTAGCTTCATGATGTTGTTGTAGGTGATGAATTCAGGTGGTTTTTAGTTTGGTTCTGTTTGGTTTAGGTTGCTTTGGTATAGAAGTACTTTGGTTTGATTGGGTAAGTCTCTTGTCTTAGGTACGCTGGTTAAAGCTCAAGATCTGAAAAAGGAATGGAGGAGAAAGAGACTTTAGAAGCACAGAAATCGTCTTGTAAAGCCTGTCTATGTATCTGTCTTTCTTTCACAGATTGACCTTTTGAAAACTGACAGTACTGTTTTTAGACACATTCCTCTTTTTATCCTATCCTATCCTCCTATATATGCATTCAGGTCAACTGTGGTTTAATTCTCACTGTGACATGTTTGGAAGATATTGATCGCTAAAGTTTTGAGAAGATACACTTTATATATCAATAAATCCCATAAGAAGAGGTAAAAACATTTTATTCCAGCAGTGTATATAAAGGTAAAGTGTTACTATGGTAAGTTGACTTGTTGTTTTATACAAGTTATCTCCAAAGTCAACTAAATCTAGCAGTGAAAGCCCATAATCTGATAAAAATAAAAATCTCTATACTTTTTCAAATTTAAAAATGCCTTCTGGCAATCATTAATTATTCTATTCGTGAAGAACCAAAGTTCAATGACACTGTCCTTGGCCAATATCCATTTGCCATTCAGTTTAAGCAATAGGTCAACCTGTCCTTTTCTGTAATTACATATCATTTATCCATCTTTTATACAACATTATCCTTGTAGGCAAACGAGAAAATAAATGATATGACTTACTTTCACACATTCATTCAGCTGTAGGGTCTTCATTTCTTTGGTTATGACATCCCTTGATTGTCTGCTTTCTCCTCTTTGTACTCTCTCCTTCCTCTAATGTTTCTTTAGAGATTCCTCTCAGTTAGATCCTTTGGGGTATCCACTCGATGTGTCCACTCTGTCACCGCCACCAGAAACTCATGGAGCCCGGATTGCGCCAAGCTTTTTTAGCTCAACGCCTTGGCCAATCACAAGCCGCTGTGGTCATGTGATTGAGCCATCTGACACACAACTGTTGGTTTTGGACAACAACATCGGTGACGTACACTTGGCCAGCAAGTGGCTGTTGTGATGAATGCTTGTACATACACACAAGCACACACGTCCATGCACACACAAAGAAGACATGTTAATGAATGAATAAAGGAAGAGCAGATGGCCGGCCTGTTGCCACTGAAAAACACACTCAAGACTTTTGCTTGGTTTGGCACTTAATGAGCAATCTGCTGCCACTGTATCTCCTTGACCTACATCTCACTGTAGAGCATCTTTAACTAAGACCCCTAAGACCCTTGCCACACACACACACACACACACACACACACACACACACACAAACATAAATCCTGAACCCATACAAAGACATGAGCACAATTTTATTATTAGATTAATTTTAGTCAGAAAAAAGTCAAACACAACAAACAGAGTATGATCATTTTCTGTCACTTTGTACACACAGACACATGCCCTCTGCTCTCTCACACAGTCTATATGGAGCTCTGGGTCACCTCACCTGAAGCTCTGCATAGCCACGACAGGAGAGAGCAGTTAAAACAACATATGGAGGCTAAAACAGTGTGACTTTTCTATATGTGGAGATGTGGCCTGTGCAGAAAGAGCTATTTGTGTATTCATGTTTGAAATGCCTTAAAACACACATGTCCATACGTGAATTCATCAAATTTAGTGAAATAAATGTACTTTTTTGCACAAAACATAGTGTATGCACCTGTTGTATAATTTAAATAAAAAACAACATATGAAGCCGACCTTAAAGGTCAAACTCTATTTGATTTCAAGGGTTTATATAATAGTTAAAGAGAAACAGACAAAAAAACCCAATAAAATATATATTTTTCCATTCTGGAAAAATGATACTGCTTCCATTATTATGACAACTGACCCCCCTTTTCTTTCTAACTTGGCTGGTGAAACAGTAGATTGGCTGCCATATGGCAAGATTGCTATTCCAAGAGTGGAGCTTTACTGCCCAGTGTGGTGTGGGGGTTAATGGCGATCATAGAAGGAGTGTGTGTGTGTGTGTGTATGGTGGTGAGGGTGGGGAGGTGAGGATTTGGGCTCTTTCACTGGCCTGCGCCCGGCTGGGCTAATTTCTCTAATTTGCAGACAGTCTGGGCTCAGGCTCAGGGCTCAGAAGGCTAAAGACCCGGCACTCCAGGATAGCAGGTTACGCGATTCATCTCACTCTTCTGGACACACATGACATCCGGGAGATCAGATAGTTCCAGACACGCTTCTTCTGGGGAGGGAAACCTCTCTCACAGGGCAAAGAGAAGTAGGCCTTAGCAAGACGGAGGGAGGGAGATAAGAGCACCAGACGAGAAAGAAAAGGATGAGTGGAGAAAAGACCTGAGGTCAGCTATATTGAAACTGTCTGAGATAGACAAAGTGAGGAGACCTGAAAACACTAAGCTGGTGGTACCTGGGTGTTTTGTAATAGTCTGTTCTAAACACACCTGTTGCCATGCAATAGTAACAGTCTGTACTGCTCTAGTGCCAATAGCAGAGCAGAGAAAGCTGCCACCTGCTCTACTAAATGTTGAGTTTAAGTGAGCTGAATTAACTGCAACTGAGTGCATAGTGAATGTTTTAAACTAGCTGTGGTGGTGAAGTAGAAACTGTATATTAGACTACAGCAATGAGAGATGGTACACTGAAGGCTGTGACTATGTTACCTCATGACTGCTGCGCTCCTCCAATGAGCGACGCCTAACTCTGCCACCTGTTCGTTCAAGGCAATCCAAACTTTTTCCGTTGATTGTTCTCCGTTGGTGGAACGTCCTACCAGTTCCTACCAGATCAGGGGCGCCCCTCTCTACCTTTAAAAACCTCCTGAAGACCAGCTCTTCAGAGAGGACCTCCTCTCCAACACTACCAACAGCTGGACATGATAGATCTACCCCTTTAAGAATTGTCCCAGCACTTACTGCTGCACTAACACTTTCTTATCGCACTGTACCGTGATTGTCCCTCTCTACCTTCAAAAACCTCCTGAAGACCTCCAGCTCTCCAGAGAGGACCTCCTCTTCTAGCACTACATGACAATTCTACACCTTAAAGAATCGTCATAGCTGCACTGACGCTCCTTATCGCACTGTACCTTGATTATTTCCCTTCTCTGTAAGTCGCTTTTGATAAAAGCGTCAGCTAAATGACTAAATGTAAATGTAATGATTGGGTCATGCAGCAAATTATATATCATATATTTAAAGTGTAACATTCCTTTATTGTTTACTGATTTCCATCTTCCATCCATCTCCCATCCATTTTATTTATTATGTTGTCTGTTTCCCTTCAACTCACCTAAGTCCACAACAAAGTACTAATGTTCATTTTAGGACGGTACATCTGTCTCTCTATGCTTCAAGAAAACAAATAGGGCAATTAGGAGTATAAAGTAAATAATCCTATTGTTCACCCATCAGTAACTACTGATTCCACCACCCCAAACCCTGTTACACATGTACCCCGACCAATGGGCAGCCAACCAATTAACCTTAACCATAACCTTTATTTTGTAACAATGACCGGCTCGCTGTACATTATACCTTACATAACATAGCTTGGGTTATTGCTTAACACGTAATAAGATGCAAAGTAACTACAGCAAGGTTCAGTGTAGTTATGAAAGGGAGAGTAACATTAATATTAGAAATAAACT
Source organism: Larimichthys crocea (assembly GCF_000972845.2). Taxonomy (NCBI): domain Eukaryota; kingdom Metazoa; phylum Chordata; class Actinopteri; family Sciaenidae; genus Larimichthys; species Larimichthys crocea. Next base: position 43,032,543 of record NC_040023.1, on the reverse strand, counting down.
ACAGGAAAAAATAATATAAGTATATATAAGTCACTTATGAGAGGTTAAATACCATGCCTAGTGGCATCTAAGCACAGATGGTGTCATCATTCTACAACTGTTACAGTCAACATTTACTTGATATGATATGTTGAAGAAAAAAAGTTGTCTATTTCTGCTTTAAAGAACATAAGATACCATTAACTATACTGTAAAAATCTGGTAAGAAAACTTTTACCAAAAGAAAATGAAAAGTAAACATGAGGTGACGGAAACTTTAAGCTGTGTGCTTCATTAAATACTGTAGAGTTGATGTGTTTGTCATATAAAGGGCAAGTGTTCTTTCAGCGAGAATGAAAGCGATAACAGTCCAGTCCAGAGTTATGATAGCTCACGGTGTTTACGGCTGCATGACCATGAGTCACAGTGGAAACATGCCACTCCCCATAATATATGAAACTTATCGATGGGTGCTCATAAGCCCCTCCCTTTGTGTTTTTCCAGTTCTGCGTTGGTAAACAGAAAATAGCTAAGCTGCAGATCAAGAGAAACAAAAAGAGGATTACTAATGCATTGTTACTGTGGTACATTAGTTGTCTCTAACAACAACCACAAACCACTCTTATCAGGAAGTATAGATAACCTATAGGAAGTCAAAGAAGCATCACTTTTTTGGGGGGGGTGTGGGTGTTGTTGTTTACTGAGCCTGACCAGCTTAGTTTACCAGATCCCTGGATTATCCCTGCTGGTTGAACCTTAAATATGTAACATAACATTATTGCATTTCATCGCTGGCACGCAAAGGTGACTGTTTTCTTGTTGTGCGAGTCTTATTTTCTGAATGGGTAGAGGTAAAAAATTCAGATTATCATCATCATCATCATTTCTTTAAACTGTTTTATAAAAACAGAAGAAGTGTGTTTGGTCTATTGTTTGTATGCCAATGAATAGTTTTGATAAGATGCACCTCCTTCTACTGTAGAACTCTGAAAGAAAACATGTTTCAGTTCCAGTTTATGCATGGTGCAATGTCATTTGGCAAACATTGCTCTTTTTCCAAATAATTCAGACTTGCTTGACCTGTTTAGTTGCTTCAGGGGATATTACATTACATTACATTACATTGCATTTAGCAGACGCTTTTATCCAAAGCGACGTACAGAGGAGGACATAAGCTGAGAAAGGTGTAAAGGAGCACAGAGTAGTTGTTAGTTTTGTTAGGCAGGGAAGCATTCTCGAAACAGAAAGGTTTTTACAAGTTTTAGGTAGTACAAGGTAGAAAGGGATGTTGCTGTTCTAGTAGCCGTTGGTAGGTCATTCCACCATTTGGGGACGACCACAGAGAAGAGTTTAGAGTAACCTCGCTTTGCGAGAGGCGAGGGTACAACTAGACGGTTTGTATGAGCGGAGCGTAACGCCCTGGTCGGGACGTGAGCCTTTAGTAAAACGCTGAGATGGGCAGGGGCAGATCCTGAGATGGTTTTGTAGGCTAGCGTCAGAGCTTTGTGTTTAATTCTGGCGGCTACAGGCAGCCAGTGCAGGTCGCTGAAGAGTGGGGTGACATGTGACCTTTTAGGTTGATTGAAAACCAGTCGCGCTGCAGCATTCTGGACCATTTGCAATGGTTTGATCGCGCAAGCAGGTAGGCCAGCCAAGAGCGAGTTGCAATAATCGAGGCGGGAGCTGACTGTAGCCTGTATCATGAGCTGAGCGGCATATTGGGTCAGGTACGGTCTGATTTTTCTAATATTGTACAATGCATAGCGAGATGACCTCGCTACGGAGGAAATGTGCTCAGAGAGAGAAAGACGATCATCAAGTACGACGCCCAGGTTTTTAGCAGCATGGTTAACTCCAATGAAAGAGGCCTTCAATTCAACAGGAATCACTTTAAAGCTTATGGGAGCAATTATGTTTACATATGGGGAAAAAAACCTGAATGTTATTTTTAGGTCAGGAGGGTCAACGTACATAATCCAGGTATGATTTGAAACACAAAAGCATTATTTTAATCTTGAAGTCAATCCGCAACAGTGGACAATTCCAGTGTGCATGTCTGAGGATGTGTCATCAAATGTTTGTTACTAAACAAGACAACCAAATTCTTTGGAAGCATGGAAAAAATGTTTTTTTTTTAAAGAGGAGCTTTCAATGTTTGGCAAAGGTAGACAGCTGAAGGAATAGATGAACGCTGAAAGTGGACTAATGGGAAAACTTCAACATTGTAAGCATAGTCACATTTTCTTCATAGAGCCCAGGCAATGACTTGAAGACTTGATCTTGTTTTAGCTTTCATAAACTGATTGCAACAATATTGACTCTGTGGTCTGCTGATGAAGGGATGCTGTTATGGAATTTTCTCTTTTAGGGTTACACGAGGCCACGTGTGAGCCTTGTGATCCACGGCAGTATTAACTGTTTGTCTTATGACTAGGTGCCACCATATCTCACTGTGGTGGCCAGGGTCGAAGAGACCTGTTGCTGCCTTCCTAGTCATAATAGATAGCTTGTTGTTGCCGTTCCAATCTGCGTAAGCGGACATCTGTGTCCCCAGACTAGAATATGTTGACAATAACACCTCCAAGAGTAAAGACATTCTCTTTGGCTAATTCTGGGGCGTATAGTATTTGGGGTGTGATCTTTGGGTTTAAAGTATATCCACCATCACGAGTTCGTCAGAATGTGAGACCGACTCAAGCACTTCAGGTGTACTTTGAGAGTGTCTCTAGTTCTCCTTGGCCAAGCGTCAATAAATAATACAGCATAAGACATCAGAGGCTCCTGAACACTTTCTTCCCTCCTGACCTCACCATTGACCTTTGACTTCAGCAATTTCTCCACAACAGATGCAAGGTACAAATATAAAATTAATGTTTGTTCTCAGACGTGTCTATTATTAGCTGATAACCAATACATCATTACAGCTGCAGACATGTTGCACTGCTAACGAGCTGTAGCAATGATGTTGGTACCTTATTCAGAGCATGCCTTAGCTGTGACTGTATTGCAAATTACAATGACACTATAATCCATATACTGTCAATGTGCATTACGCACACACAGGCCACAGTAGAAGTCTATATATACAGTTGTTAACTGCAGCCAAAAGACTGAACAGATTGAAGTGTAGAGCATGGCATGTCTTCAAATGATCTTTTAGAAATCTGATACCTTTTCAGCTTTTTGCACGTCTGCTTGTCCTTATAAGGTTAACACAAAGTGAGAGCTCACACTTTCTCACCAGCATCTGTAGCAATAAGCCAGTTTCTCGGAGGCTGACTGTGACAGACCAAAATAACACATCTCATTTTCACACCTCTTCTTGGTCGCATACCATCACAGAAGAGGAAGGAAAGAGGCAGACGAGCCAGAGGCCTTAACAAACAATCTTTATCTGCATCATCATCAGAAAAACTTTGAACCATATCAGGGTTGGTATAGGGGACTTTTCAACACTTCTAATTTAATCTAAGAACAGGGCATGGTATTTTGAAGAGATGTGCTACCTATTTAGTTAACCACATACACTTAGATTGCCCTCTGGGTTGCTAAAAGAGAAGTAAACTTCATTATTTTTTATTTTCTCACTCAGCTTTGGTGATTGAATGCAATCCACGATGCACTAAATTTAGTCTTGTGTCTTTTTATGACCCCCATGAAGCAATGAGCAACATCGCTCCTTAATTTAAAAAGCTTTTAACAAAAGTGAATTTAATGAAGTTTGATCGTTTCCTTATGTGAGCTCAGTGTCCGGTCAGTGTCATTGCCACAAATAATTACCACTCGTTTTTTTCTCAGTACTGGCATCTCGCCGTCACTGACGATTCTTTCTGCTTCTTCTTTTTCAGCGAACATGAAAAAACATTTAACGCTTCCTTTTGCACACCGAGAGACATTTGCACTTAAAAAAAGCTTAATCAAAGCATGAATGTGAGATGTATCTGTAAACGCCTGCTCTGATTCTCTCAGTTTAGACATGAGAATGTTTACACTTCTTTACATAATTGAGTTATATTGTTTTTTATAGCATAGCTCTAAATTCAAATAATGTCTTGTCATGTTCCTCAATACTAAGTCTTGAGTCACGCACAGTGCACAGTACGTGCATGCTGCCAGCAGCCGTGACATTGCCTCTGGCCTACAGTAATGATTCTCTGATTCATCACATTTGGCACACTGAGACATTTCACAATCCTGTTTAACCTGTGACTTTGAATATTTGATTTCTAAAACAAACATGAGATGGATCACATAATCCTACCAGCATGAGACAACCTGCTTTTAGTTTATGGACTTTCAAACTTGAGCTTTAAGCTGAGCAGACAATTGTAGCATGCAGCAGTGGTGGAGGGAGCACTCAGTCACTCAAATGAAAGTAACAATAAAAAGTGTAAAAGATGCATTCAAAATGCTCCATTAAGGTCCAGTGTGTCAGATTGCGGGAGCTCTATTTACAGAATATGGCATAAATGTAATATAATATGCATACCTATGTGTTCATTAGAGTTTCTTGACCACGCTTTGTAGTAATGTTAGCTTTGACTTTAGGCTTGGTGTTGGAGTCCCGAGTCCTTTCAGTCCACAGGCTGACAACTGAGAAAGTCCTGTGTTATACCAATTAGCAATAAAAAGTGATTAAAATATAAATTAATATGTGAAATACCTCAGTATCTTACATATGGAACTATTAATAGTGTATGCAACAAGGAAAATCATTTCTGTGACACACCAGCATTCATTTTTTGGACTCTTCTCAGTTTTCATTTTTTAATTTAGCTATGTAGCCATGTGAGAGGTTTGGAGGGGGGATCAACTGCAAACTGCTAGAAGCCAAAATGGTTAGATCAGTGTAGCAGACTACGCAGTACGTTTTCCTTTGTAAGTGAAGCGAAAATTGAATTCACTCGTAGGAAGGTACAACAACCTAGAAATGCGGTCAGTTAACAGATTCTGGTCCATTAGCCGGTGGATGGTGGCTCATTTGTCATTTATAATGCCTCCATAATCTTTCCATGCCACTCAATTGTCAGTTATTAGAGGGTGTTTATCTCAATCCCTGAACTAATGAGACTCTTATATCCTTAAACCCTAATTATTGCTAACTCAAGCCATCACCTACAACACATGTAATTCATGTCTAGAAAGCCCAAATCATATGAGCTCCACCAATAGTAGAGTGAGAAGGGCATTAGAGGGTGCTATAGAAGACTAAGAAGATGTGTGATGTGGAGAAAAGGGATAAGAAAGGGGTGATGTAAGGGTGGAGCAAAGTCTGAATGCGTTTGGCTTGTGGTCAACAGGTGGGCACATCCACCACAGCCCCCCTCCACAATCTCACAGACCACCAGCCAAAGAGAGGGACTTTAGTCGAGATCTGTCTGGCAGACAGAGAGGGGGATTTCAGCTCCAAATCCAACAGATCAATAAAAATGTCTGCTAATTAGGCTTTCCAAGAAAAGGAGGGGGGTCAGCACGAGAGTGAGAGAGAAAAGAAAAACATCAGATCAGCCAGTGCTGATTCAGATGTCTAGACAGTTAAGGAAAATCCCTAGACAGGCATGCCTGCTGTGGAAATCAGGTGAAGTACAGCAGGTGACACACCACCTCCCTCCGTCAACCCAGAGTAGTCCTGCCAAGCATCAGGCTCGCCCTTCCTCCATCCCCCATCACTCTCTTCCCCAGTCAGAGGCAACCTCCCAGGCTACAGCAATTTCCCTGACCCCAATCCTTCCTCCTCCACCTCCTCCCCCTACCGTCTTTTTTGCCCCTCCTCCTTCCTTCCTCTGGACATCACCACTTTGACCTAAATCTCCTCATTTAATCTTCTTCTTCTCCTCGTCTTTTGGATAACAATCAACCCGTCTAATTGTCTTAGTCTCACTGGTCTTTTATTGTCCCTGGGGCGTCATGCGTACAGCAGAACAAAAACATTAACCACAGATCAATACTTGGCATCAGGCCACAGCTACCACCGTGGTCTTTATCGATTATTACAAGTTGGTCCGCACTGCTGATGAGTTTAATTAAAATAAAGAGGGCCGGGCATGAGGACATGCAAAGACAACATTTGTTGTTTATCAAAGAAATATTTATGTTTTTTAATATTATATATTATTATATATCATTGTTAGGATTTCATTAAGAGGCGCTGATATTACTGTAAGAAATATTTTATTATCAATATTTTTATTATCTTTCTCCATAAAGAGTAACATTTGATCAGAATTAAGAGATGAAAAACTGCACCACTTGATGTGAAGGATAATACATTTCACAGTTTGTAAATGTGATAGAAATATCAGCATTCTGTGCAAATGTGGATTATGCCCAACTTGAAAAGCAGCAGCCGGCAGTTGTAAACACCCTTCTTAAAATCTCCCCCGAGCCTCTTGTTATGCTCTCTAAATAAAACAAATCTGTACATTGTCAATTTCTAAAATGAGAAGCTTATGGAATAACAATACAGCTTTGGGACCTGAGCCCAAAGATATTAGCTCAAGCACAGTGGTAAGCCAAGGATCAAGCTAAGGTTAGGTGGTCATTTGTGTATGATTTTGAAATGACAACCAGGGACGATAATCAAAATATTCAGAACAATAACGGATTATCTGTTTCAGAGGCTACACTCTGCACCATCTGTTGAGGATTGTGGCTGGGGGTGAATACTGTTGTTCACTTGTGTGTGTATGTGTTTATGCAGATATTTGTTATATTATTATTTTATATAAACACATATGTTTGACTTCTGCAATTTCCAGTAAGTAAATGTGTATATTTGTGGTTCTGCTACTGTATTTCAAGATGTTTCGACCACAGAATAACACTTCTTCACATGACTTCTTCTTCCCCTTATGCATTTTCTTTGCACGTCTTTCTATCATTTTGTCTTGTCTTTTATCATTATCATCCTTCTTCTCCTTTCACAACATCATCAGCTCAGGCGCTGCCTCCCCCACCCTCTCCACTGTCCCCCTCTCTCAGTGGGTGAGTCTGGAGCTGCATCACAGTCAGATGACACCGTCTGACTCTGCTCTACTGTAATCTTACATGGCTAATCTAATCTTTCTGTCTTCACAGATTGGCAAACTACCTGGGTCTCTCCAGCCAATTAGCCCATCTGCACAGCACGCCATGCAGGCCGGGCCAAAGCCAAGTCGTGCCGCTGCAAGGCTCAGCGATGGCTCAGGCTGTCTGGGGCCCCAAATATCTGCTTCCATAACAGTCCATCTGCCTTTGGCTTGGCCTGGTCCACTTTCATCCCAAAGATTAGGGATCCTCCAAGGACTTTACTGCCAATTACGGCACTTGTTGCCATACAGTTGTTAGGTAATGACCAAAGCTATAATTCATCACCTGGTTAAGTGGGCTACTTAAATGTCCCTTTTCTCATTATACAAGTGTACTATTTCTCATTACTGTGTCTGCATTTCAGAAGATAACTGATACCGTGCAGATGTCTTTACATGTTTAGTTAGATCTATCAAAGAAAAACAAAAATATAGCAGTAAGTTGTCTTTTAAAAAAAAAAATCATAAATAAGTTATTATAATTTATATTTGATTATAATTTATAAAGTGGATTAGATGTGAATATATTAAATATACTTTTGAACTGTCACCATATTAAACTGTATTATCAGACATCAGAGCTCTATCATTATCTTGTTTTTTATGACTGCTTATTGGCTTTCTTTTTTGTAAATAAAGTAGAAGAAGAAATAGAAATTGAAGAAGTAGAGTAGAACCCTGTCATCTCTCTCCATTCTCCTCTGGCTCTGAATCCAGATTTACCAGCACAGATTAGGAGTATTGGTTTGAAGGAGTGGACATCTAAGGGCCTGTCAAACTTTACAGACCTGTTGGTCTCTGACTCTGTTAAGTCATTTGAGCAATTCAGGGCTGTATTTAATATTCCCCACACAGAAGTATCTCCAAATTGGTCACTTTATAGGGTCTCTCTTGAGGACAGGCGGGATCCGCATGAGACTGTCAGAGCTGGAAAACATTATACTTCTGCCCAAATCTCCCAAAGGACTGATTTCCAAGATTTATACTTCACTAATTTACTCTGATTCTTCAGGCTATGACTCTCTGAAGCTGTTGTGGGAGAGCAATCTGGAGGTGACGTTTAACCCTGTGGACTGGGATAAAATCTGCAGTGGGGTTTTCCCTAAATGTACTTCAATCTCTATACATGAACAGAACTTTACATTTTTTCACCAAACTTATTACACACCTGTTCGCCTCCAGAGACTGTTCCCTAACACCTCCAACCTTTGTTTTAAATGTAATATACACAAAGATACATGTATCCACTTGTTTTGGTCATGTGACCGCATCCAGACTTTGTGGATTGTTTTTTTTTTTCAATTTCTCGGACACAGACACCAAATCTCTGTTGATAAATCTTTTGTTTTTGGCTAAAATGTATCTTGCTGCAGTGGTCAACTCCCCAGGTCCCTATAGTCGACATGTGGATATCACAGATTTCTGCTCTTATTCTTCTCGAGAAGCTGACTCGTGACCTTAATCACAGACGGACAAGTTTTGGAGGAACCATTGCATTCCTTTTTACAGAAGTCATAACTTAAATCATCTGTCCCTGGAAGATGAGGACTGTTTCATTTATTCCATGTATGTGGTCTTGGTTTACCTGTCTCCCATCTTCTTTTTATTTACCTGTTTATCTTTTGTTTTGGGACTTTTTTGTTTTGTGTTTTGTTTGTTTTTCTAAAGTTTGTGTTTATAAAAATGAAAACCCAATAAAAAGAGCATTAAAGAAGTAGAAATCATATGTTTTAATATTTACTACAATATTGCACATAAACTCCAGAATTTGTGTTCTTAGTGTAACTGGTGTGTAATATCACTGAGACAGAGAGGTAAATACACTGAAACAAGGTCAGAGGCCTTCTGACAGCTTATTTTCTCATCAAGCAAGTCTCACTTAATCATCTTAGCTAAATTAGTTAGAAATTAGCCCTCTTTCTAACTCCCTGTCCACCATCTTTCCCCTCCTTTCCTCCCCCTTTCCTCCCCAGTCGTTTTCACAGCCCAGTGGATTAGACAGATTACATGTCTGAAACTCTGTTTTTGTTCTTTCCCTCTCTCGCTCTGTTTCAGTTCCTGTCCCTTCTGCTCGTGGCGTGTTAATCCACCATTCACGCTGTCTCAACATGTTTTACCTTCGGGCCTGGTACAGCTTAATTTTGAACAAAACAAATAGATCCAGTCAAAGTGACGGAATGACGCGTGTTTATGGAACATATTGTGAGAAAGTGAAACTATCTAACTACAGAATGTTTCACTGAAATTCAGACTTATTTTCTGTGGTGTAACATTAAGGTGCAGCAAAGCTTTGATTTAATAACACGGAAATGCTTCCAGATGCAAACATCTTTCTTTGTACAAACACATTAGACTTGTGGTTATATAATAAATATGTTGACACACATGCAAGGTCACAATTTTATATTTCATAATACATTCCAGGAAGAAAGAAACAAAGAAGACGATAATATGGCTTTAATTATTTGTTCATTTCAGATGAATTCATTTATGGGTTAAAATTGAATAGAAATGTGGACACTGTGCTGCTGTGTTTACTTTGGAGCTATAAGAAATCTACAAAAGTCATTAGTTGGTTAATCAGTCGACTGGAAGTCATCACAAATGTTAATAATTGACACATAATATAAATGAAATGTCGACATTTTCAGGCATTCACTGCTTTTCTCCATCTTTGGGTTTGTGACTGATAGGACAGGACAGAAATGTATAAGAAATGTATGATGTTCATTCTTCCTAACATTTCTTTTACATTTTATAAGTGAAACGATTTATTAATGAATTCAGAAACAATCATCAGAAAAATCAGGCCTTACATACTGTAACTCGAAAATGCTACTCAACTCCTGACACTAGTCTGTGTTCATCTCCAGACTAGAATACTGTACCGTCCTCCTGACGGGCCTCCCAGCCTGCACAGTGAAACCTCTTCAGATGATCCAGAACCCGGCGGTTCACCTGGTCTACGACCAACCCAAAAGGTCACATGTTACCTCGCTGCTCATTGAGCTCCACTGGCTACCTGTAGCAGCCCGCATTAACTAATGCTGACTAGTGTCTGGTTATTCAACGTCATACAGACATATGTTACCTCCTCCAATGAACAACGCCTGGCTCTGTCACCTGTTCGTTCAAGGCAATCCAAACTTTTTTCGTTGGTTGTTCCCCGTTGGTGGAACGTCCTACCAGTTCCTACCAGATCTGGGGCATCCCTCTCTACCTTTAAAAACCTCCTGAAGACCAGCTCTTCAGAGAGGACCTCCTCTCCAACACTACCAACAACTGGACATGATAGATCTACCCCTTTAAGAATTGTCCCAGCACTTACTGCTGCACTAACACTTTCTTATCGCACTGTACCGTGATTGTTCCTTTCTCTGTAAGTCGTTCTGGATAAAAGAGTCAGCTAAATGACTAAATGTAAATGTAAAATTGGTTTGGTGCAGAGTTGAACATTTTCTGTGATGAGGATCAGATCCAGTGTGTCTTCTCTGGGAGCTGTGCTGCTTTTATTAAACTATTTTACCTTCAGGTTCAAGGCTCATGGTGGTTCATGTGTATGGTGGCACACAGCTGCATTCTGTATTTTATTTGATGTAGATCTTTTGGACAGATTTTAGATTTCCAAACTCACATCTATTACTTCTTGTTTTTTTTTTTATGTAGATGTAAATGAAAAGAAGAACTTGGTGCTAGCGCCCTGGATGACACATCATTTCCTGTCAACAGCCAGCACAGGCGCTGGGTGCAGCCGTGTGTGTGTGTGTGTGTGTGTGAGAGGGAGAGATACTTTCACTTTCACTACACACTCCATTGATTCGGTCGCGCGCTGCATTCATAACAATAAAAAAGAACAAAAAAAAAAAAGTAACGACGACTCCGAGCCGGAAGCCCGTTAGGAGAGCCCGCCATGGCGTTTACGTACCCAGCTGCGACCAGAGATGAGACCAAGGTCAGTGAGACAGTCCCGCCGAGTCTTTCTCTCTCTGTCCGTCTGTCGTTCGCTGACATGCTCTCATTCAAAGCCACGACAAGCCAGAACAGGAAGAGAAAGACGAGCTGGGCCGGGCCGGGCCGTGCCGGGCCGTGCTGTGCTGTTCTGGGTGGGGGCCGGTAAAGAAAGCAAATGGCGAAGAAACAAAAAAGAAAAGTTTGAAAGCAGCTGAGGGGAACTTCTTTGTGTGTGTTCGAAGAAGTGACGTTAGCACACACACACACACACACACACACACACACACACACACACACACACACACACACACACACACACACAACATGCGAAACATGCGTCATGAGGTTAACATGAGAATCCTCGTGACCAGTGATAATGCAGTTTTCATGTTTGGACTGGAACCAGGCACTTCATGCTGAGTCACTGTTTCCTAAGCCCAGACCCCCTCACACACACACACACACACACACACACACACACACACACACACACACACACACACACTCAAACACACACATTAATTCATTCATTTGTTTACTTGTATGGATGCACCTAACTGACTTTTCTGATTTTCTGATTAATCTTCGGATTATTTTCTTGATTCATCTATAACCTGTCAGCAGATACAGACAGTTACCTGCTTCTAATGCTGACACTGATAATTGAACATGTTTGTATTTTAAAGGAGGTTCATAAAAGGCTGAAATAGGTGATTTAATATTCCATAGTTTGACCTAACCAGATCTAACTGGTGCTGTTCACATGAAGGAAAAGAACTGTTCTGAGACTTCAATACTTTCTTTCTATGTTGTCACTTTCTACACTGGAGATGAAGTAACACAATCTGTGTTAAACAGAGTGTAAACAAAGAAACATGTATCATATTTCAGATTTTTACAGTAACATTTTACTTTGACAGCTTGCTCGCTCTCAGCGTTCTTTGAATCAGCTTCATGAGCGCCTGGAATGATTTTAATTAGCAGGTGTATCTTGTTAAAGTTATTATGAAATATGTTAATGTGTTTGAGATCATCTGTCGTGTTGTTCGGAGGTAGTGTCGGCATACAGTATAAAGCTCTCTCAGCTACTGTGCAGTAATTCATATGATGACAAGAACTGCCCAACTAAGTAAAGACAAACAAGAGTCCATCATTACTCTCTTGGCTCTCACAAGGATGGTTCAGAAAAGGGCATTCACCACTTAGCAGCCTCAGAAATCAACAATTAACAAGAGCACAGGTCAGAGCACACAGAAATGCTTCACAGAGTTTAAATATCAGACACGTGAACACCAACTGTTCAGAGGAGACTGTGTGAATCAGACCTTCATGGTCCAAATG
>NC_040023.1:42604278-42720195 GCF_000972845.2 Larimichthys crocea | reverse complement strand
CATTACAGTCATACAAGGAAACAAAGATTCAATCTGTTAAATAGCAACCACAAAGCCTTCAGAGTTCAAGTGATGTACTATGAACAATACAGTCCATTTAGATCTGGCAAATGAATGTCAAGCACAGGTCTTCACCCAAGGCAATGGTTGGCATCCTGTGTTAAACGAGGATGGCTTTGATTTTTAGACTTTGTTGGCTATTTTCATTTTTGGTTCATAACAAGTCCTGTCAAAAACAAATCCCACTAACCTCAAATCAATGGGATAGATTGTGTAGCCATGCTGGTTATGCTTCATGGTGGGAACCACACATGCAGTACTATCTGTTCACCTTCATTTTCCACTGGTCTGAAGATTAACACAGTCTCTCTGAACACTCCTCTGAGTGTTTGATGGTTTTTGTGACTGCACATGAGACACATTCATAGTTGTTGAAATGTTCTGGACTGACTGACCTTCATGTCCTAAAGTAATGATGGACTGAGCCAGCCCTAACTATAAGCTCTATCAAAAAGGAAAGTCTTAAGTCTATTCTTAAAAGTGTTGACGTGTCTGCCTCCTGAACCCAATGGTAGTTTGTTCCACAGAAGAGGAGCCTGATAGCTGAAAATCTGGCTCCCCCATCTACTTTTGGAAACTATAGGACCACAAGGAACCCAGCAGCCTGAGGTGCAGTGTTCTAGAGGGTAGTAAGGTACTATGAGCTCTTTTAGATATGATTGTGCCTGACCATGAAGAGCTTTATATGTAAGAAGAAGAATTTTAAATAAACTTATTGGAGCAGCCTGATAACAAAGAGTTACAATAGTCCAACTAAAGCTGTCTTAGTCAATGAATTAATATCTGATTATGATATTGATTTGTTCTGTCTCACTGAAACCTGGCTGCAGGAGGATGAATGTTAGCTTAAATGCATCCACTCCTCCCAGTCATTGAATACTCATATCCTCAAGCACCAGTCGAGGTGGTGGAGTTGGAGCCATACTTTACTCAAGTCTATTAATAATCCTAAACCTAAACTAAAATAATTTCATTTGAAAGTCTTCTTAGCCTCACTCACGCAACCTGGAAAACAAACAGGCAATTTTATATTTTTATTTATTATTTATATTTTATTTTACATATTGTAAAACCCTCCGAGGCAAATGTACTTTGTGATTTGGACTGTACAAATAAAATTTGATTTGATTTGACAAATGCGTGGACTAGTTTTTCTGCATCTGCTTGAGATACAAAGCGTCTGATTTTGCCAATGTTACGTAAGTGGAAGAATGCAGTCCTCAAAATTTGTTTTATGTGGACGTTAAAGGACAAATCCTGATCAAAAACAACTCCAGATTCTTTACAGTGGAGCTGAAGGCCAGGGTGATCCCGTCTAAAGTCACTAAGTCTCTAGAAAGAGAGTTTCTGAGGTTTTGGGTCCAATTACAAGAAACTGAATTTATCAGAAAATTGTAGGTTCATCCAACTTTTATTATCCTTAAGGCAATTAAGGCATGCTTGGAGTTTAATTAACTGATTGGTTTCCAGTTTAGTGGCACGCCATTTGCGTTCAGATTTACGCGCCTCTTGCTTTAATTTACGAGTCTGCTGGCTATACCATGGTGCTAACCTCCTTTGTTTAATTGTCTTCTTTTTCAGAGGTGCAATAGAGTCTAGAGTTGTTCTAATGAGCCTGTGTACTATCAACAAGATGATCTATTTGTGAGGGGCTAAAGGAAGCAGACAAGTCTCTCTGTTACATTGAGACATGGCATTGAATTCAATGTGAAGGATCACTTCCTTAAATTTGGCTACAGCACTATCAGATAACATCTGCTGTAGGAGTTTCTGCAAAAAGGCTTATAGTCCAGTAAATGAACTCAAAGGTTATTAAAAATGGTCAGACAGAAGAGGATTCTGTGGAAAGACTATTAGATGATCAATTTCAATGCCATATGAGAGAACAAGATCAAGAGTGTGGTTGTATGCCAACACTTCCTCTAAACAACACAACTGATGATCTCAAAGACAAAATCATTTTGATGATGAACGCACATGAGGAACGCAGTGCCATGTGGTCAAAAAGCTATGTTAAAGTGAACTTTAATTTAAAAAAATATAACAGATTTGTGTCCCAATGTCTAGTATAAATGCCCAAGAAGTTACTCATATGAATGTGTTCTACACAAACATGGTGTTGTGGAGAAATGGCTGAAGTCAAAGGTCAATGGTGAGGTCAGGAGGGAAGAAAGTGTTCAGGAGCCTCTGATGTCTTATGCTGTATTATTTATTGAAGCTTGGCCAAGGAGAATTAGAGACACTCTCAAAGTTCATCAGAAGTGCCTGAGTCGGTCTCACATTCTGCCGAACTTTTGCTGGTGGATCGACTTTAAACTCAAAGATAACACACAAATACTATACGCCCCAGAATTAGTCAAAGAGAATGTCTTTACCTATGGAGGTGTTATTGTCAACACATTCTAGTCTGGAGACACAGATGTCTGTTTACATCTGATTGGAACATCAACAGCAAGCTATCTATTATGACTAAAAAGGCATCAATAGGTCTCTTCAACCCTGGCCACTACAGTGTTGAGATAGACTGGTACCCAGTCAAAGACAAACAATTAATACTGCCGAGGACCTCAAGGCCCACATGTGACCATGTGTAACCTAAGGATAGAAAATTCCATAACACATGGCACCTGATCAACTATTGTAGAACTTCTTGTTCGTGTTGGCTCAAAAGTTGAGATTGGCACAATCTTCCTCAGCAAATCATTAAACAGGTAATAGCTAAATAATAAATACTGGAAACAGGCTGCAACTGCACTTAATATGACAATAACATTGTCAACCGCTAATGCTAAGTATATTTTGCCGAATGTTTGAAGTGACCTTTTTCTGAATCCAATCTGATCACAGATCCTTGTTAATGGCTAATTTACATCTGTGTTCAAATCCTCACCTTGACACAATAGATGCATGTTTAATCGTAGTTTTATTTGTGGCTGAAGCCTCTTAGGACGTTGTGGGTGGTTAGCAGATTTTTTGCTGGTTTAAAAAACAAACACATGGTTTCCCTATGTCTCACACACACACACACACACACACACACACACACACACACAAATGTGATGTGCACTCTGATGCCCGTGGTATCTAGCATAGAAATTAAAACCTGAGCGTGGGTGATGTCTGCCAGCATGGCAGGGAGCAGCTGTGTAATGTTTCTCTTTGGCACACAGGGTCGGCTGGCATTTTAAAATGGGCCGGTCATCGCAGAGAGTTAAACAGGATGGCAGAGCTACACACAGACAGGCAGTGAGACAGACAGCCTGTGTTTTATGCGGGAGACAAAATCACTCTACAAACTCTTTTTTTGTGCCCAGTCTGTCATAAAATTTGTATAGCAGAGAAAATAACCTGCAGACAGGTGAGTCAGGTAAACAGGCAGACAGGAAATTAAGGCTTGAGTGACAGGCCCCAGATGGAAAATAAGGAGGAGGAACTATGACCCTGTCAAATAGATGTCTCCATCAAAACACCCTACCACCTCTTAACTTCACTTTCCACTTTCCTCTCAAGCTCAACTCCACTTTCATCTGAGAGAAGAGTCTTCATATGAACTGCACGAAGAACACTTCAAAGACGAGATGAATCAGCCATTAACCCTGCTGCATCGCCCTTCTTCATGTCTTTCTCTCTCTGAGACTGTCAATAGGATCAACTGACTTTGTGTCCTTGAAGTCAGGCTATAAACACACACACCATGTGTGATTGGCACATTGTTATGAGCTAAGAGGACAGTGAGTAGGTGAGGAGGGCAGGTGATTGAAAGTCTTTTTCAATTTTCAGTATTTAAATTTTTTTGATTTACACATTTATTAACAGATACTACTGTATTTCCATGTCTCAACTAGGATATGTGACTGGAGATAATTACCAAATGTAATCTATGTAATCCATGTTCACCATTGGTACCAAAGGTACCAATGGTGAACATGGTAACATTGTACCCGTGAGCAAAAGAAAGAGGACATACACACATTCGAAAATAAGACAAAGTCAGTTCTTGAAGTGTCCTTGAAGTTTGTTAGCTTTTATATATTGAAGCAACTTGAGAGGTTAAACAAGTGAGGGTTAGCTACTGGTTAATGATTTAATACATTTAAAGAAAAGTTAGTGAACACAAACATACATAAGGCCAGCCTCACACTTTTTTACTGCTTTCCCTGCAGATTTTGGCAGCAATCAATATTTCATGCGGTGAGCCTTCTATTCCACCCCTAATAGACAAACACCAACTGTCAGTGAGCTGGGTTAGGGTTCACACTGAACCAAGGGTTATCTGGACGTGTGTGTGTGTGCGCACGCTCAGGGGTGGAGCTGGACCCAGAGCAGAGCGCTGACATTGGGCAGTGGAACAGATGGTGTGTGCGTGTGTGTGTCGTGTCCTCAGGTGGCAGAGGGAAGTGATGTGAGGTGAGCTGATGATGATGTGTTGTTCTCATTACGCAGCCCGATGCTCATCTCTCTTATACCATTTCCCTCTGTCCTCTTTTTTTAGCAAACAAATTAGAAGGTATAAGAGAAAAGCTTGACTAATTCTTTCTCTGCCTGTCTGTCACTCATTTTCTTCTTTGTTTTTTCTATTTTGTTCAACCTCCATAGTATCTAGCTTTGAACAAGGAAACAGACAGAACATTAGCCAAATGTTTCAGGCTTTTCTTTAAATGTTCACATTCCACTGAAACAAGTAGTAGTCATAACAGTGTATACCAATAGATTTCATTTAAAATGAGTGGCAGAATAGCATGATTACTTAACAATTTGTGATGGCTTTATTGCTTATTTCATGTTCAAACCTAGTGCATGATGAGGTAAGCATTAAAGATTCAGAAGTGACATGTTCTCTCATGGCTGATTCAATTCTATATGTTACCCTAAATCCACGATTTCCCTCTTGTATTATCTAACTGCTGAAGTTTCCTTCTGTTTTCTTCTCTTATTATTTGTCCATTATTTACTTCACTACCCAGAAGGCACCTGTAAGTCACTGTCAATTAAACACTTAGACACCTTTTTGTGTTTTCTGTTGATTTAGTTTGGCTTTGTGTCACTCGCCAGTCACTGGCTCCCGGTCAAATCCTGCATCAGTTACAAAAATCCTTCTGCTCACATTCAAAGCCATCCATAACCTTGCACCATCATATCTCTTGGATCTTCTCCATGCTACTGCTACCCCTCGCTCCCTCAGATCTTCCTCCTCCATTCCCCCGACTGTCCACTCCGCCCGTCTCACCACCATGGAGAGCAGAGCTTTCAGCCGCTCTGCTCCCCAGCTCTGGAACTCTTCACCCCCCGTCATAAGGAACATCAACTCACTCTCACATTTCATGTCTGCACTTGAAACCCACCTGTTTAAAATAGCTTTCTCCATCTGATTCAATTGCATTGTCCTATTTTAACCTGTTTTTAATGTTGTATTCTTGTAATTTGATATACTTGTATGGTTCTTTCTGTTTGTTTCTGTTATTTGCTGTCTACTCTTATTTATTGTAAGGTGTCCTTGGGTGACAGAAAGGCGGCTATGAAATAAAAAAAAAAAAAATAATAATTATTATTATTATTATTATTGTGATAACATTGTTTTACTACTTACTGTTCTTTAAAGCTGACTTCTTCCTGACCTCTCGTCTTTTTCACTTCCTAGATATTTCCCTTCACACACATTTTCCACATTCTTTCTCTCTTTCCTCTTCATCTTCTCATTGTTTTACAAATCTCTCTCCAGTCCCACTGCTGTTTGTCCCGGTGGGCTGTCGGTGCCTGAGGGGGATGGAGTCGAGCTCAGGTCAGTACATTGTGTTCTTACAGCATATCTTACTGAGTTCACACACACACACACACACACACACACACACACACACACACACACACACACACACACACCTATACTTACACACACACATACACACACACACACACACACACACACACACACCTCGGTTTGTTCCTACATAGGCTGGGTCTGAGTTAATGGGGTGAGTTCTAATTAATTTCGCTGCGTCAGGGGAGACTGGCGGATAACACCGGAAGAGCGAAAAGGAAAAAAAGAGACAAATAAAGAAATATTGAGCATAAATTTGAAGAATAAAACAATGAGTCAGATAGAATAAGGGGCTAGAGAGAGAAATAAATATAGATGAACAGAAAGAGTGAGGAGAGTTCAGTAAAGAAAGAGACAGAAGAACAATTCAAGGAGACGGAGACAAGAAAATTGAGACGAGCCAATGATTGAGTGGAATAGAGTGCATCAGAAAGAGAGACAAGGGGAGTGGAGCACATGCAGTGTTACTTTATATTGGTATTCTTCTGACCTTGAAATGTGCTTCATTTTGGTTAGGAGTATTATAAATGGGAGATCCATGCAGATGAGGTGAGGCAGGAAATGTCCCATGAATAAACATCAAAGTAACTATTCTGAGCACAAAGTCACTCTCTCGATGATTCTGTGATTCCATCAGCAAACCAAATCTAGCTCTACAAGTGAACGACATCAACTGTAACTACACTGTGAGGCCATCTGTTTAATACAACAGCTCTGCCAGACATTGTACCTTATTTAAAGTTTAGAATGTTCAGAAATGTGTAAATCCTCATTGAGGTCACACCTAAAGGTGGTCTTCTATTGGACAGCATTCCATTCAGAGGTGTTTCAAACTTTTTGTCTGAAGGTGGCTGAATGTTAGAAACACTCACTCACACCACCACTAACTTCAATCTTAAACATAGAATTTAATTAAATCAAATCAGATTTTATTTGTAAAGCCCAAAGTCACAAAGTACATTTGCCTCAGAGGGCTTTACAATCTGTACAGGGAGTGACACCCTCTGTCCTTAGACCCTCGGTTCAAGTGAGGAAAAACTTGCCCACAAAAAACCTTTAACAGGGAAAAAAGGTGGAAGAAACCTCAGGAAGAGCCACAGAGGAGGGATCCCTCTCCCAGGACGGACAGACGTGCAATGGATGTCACGTGTACAGGACAAATCAACACAAACATATTGTACAATTACAATGATAAAATGACAATGAATTACAATGAATGATAAAATGACCACAGTAGCAGATATGGTAGCAGTAATGACTGTATGTAATAATATGTGTAGCGGACGTCATGCAGGACCACAGCAGCAGCCACGATCCACGAGAACCTGCTGGACGACAGATCACAGAAACTCCAAGGAAGAAGTTTACCACTACTACTACCAAGTTTACTTACCACCTCTATGACAGTGTCAGCAAAAAGTGAACCTGTGAACACCATAAAAGTACTCCTTATGGCGCTGTACCTAATAAAGTGGCCACTGAATGTTTAGCAACAATGTCAGTATAGCAGTTGGTACTGATCCTTTCAGTCAGTCAAGTCAAACCAAACCACTGCCCAGCACAGACATCAGACACGTACTGAAATCAGCAGAATCTTCACAGCACAGATAGTTTCATCTAATGTCTACGTCCATTTTTTTTAATTTCCAAGCAAGTTCAAATGTATTTATTCAAATGAATTGGAACACAACCCACACAGTCGGAACATAAACTGCCCAATGAGAGTGAAGTAATGTAACTGTAACGTCAGTAAACAGACTAACAAACTCATTTTTACACCTGAATCAAAAATACATTAATGTCCTGTTGCACTACTAAAATTAAAAAATCATACATAAATATTTTTCATCTAAAAAATATTGTTTGTTTTTTTTTCATAAAAATAAACAACCCCTTTCACATTGTCATATTTTAATTACTTAGTACAGCCAGCAAAAAATCCTAAGAAAAGATTACCTGGCATGGCTATAGGACTGTGCTATAAGCCTGTAAATAAAGAGAGTGAAAACAACTCAAGAGTTGAAAGGATTCATTGATTTTACCAGTATCTCCTGAACTATGAAGCCCCTTACCTGTCCCTGAAGGCAGCAGGACACATATGTGTGTTTCATCTGCAGCCTGTAATTTGAAACGTGATGCATCATTATGCAAAATTATCCATTGTGGTTACCCTGGTTAAATCATGTGCAGTCAACACCATATTGCTGCAAAATAACCACACAAAGCTCTGTGTGCCTCTCCTCACTCACAGAACTCTGGATTTTTCTGGTTTCTGCTTGACATCCTGAAACACAGTGGCCAAAGTTCAGAGAGATCAAACTGAAAAATCGTTGTGGTTCCACCTCCCCTCCATGAGATGAGACTGTGACAGAGATGAGAAGTGACTGTGACAAGCTTCCCAACAACAGAGCAGCTCATGACCAGAATTTCAACTCATTACATCAAACTTCTTCAAAGTGCCTGTTGGTGCAGGAAAATTACTTATCCCAAGATGAAGCTTGGCAGCATACAGTACAGGTACAAAATATGGCGGCAACCTCAGAGAAACAATAAAATATGCTTAATACCTTGATATAAATTCTTTATCTGAGGTTGTATATGCTGTTATTTTTCTTATTTTATTACTTGTTGTGTCACTTTGTTATAAAAAAACAAAACTGTTTTACTACTGGCAACATAATGTTTGAGTCAAGCAATGCTGAACAAATTATTTATTTTGGCCTGGAGGGATTCTTTATTTCAAGGTTTATACATTCCTCTTTATAAGAAAACTTACATTTGAGTATTGAGTGTACTGCTGTCCAGTACACACACACACACACACACACACACACACACGCTAAAACACATCATTTTGTTTACTTACTTTTTGTGGAAGTTTTTTTAAATCTGCTCGTATATCAGTGATGCTTCAACCTCACCACACACACACACACACACACACATCATATGTATGCACAGACACACACATACACGATCGCGTACCATGTGTACACACACTCTCACACACAGAAAGAGAAAACAATGTTGTAATTAAGATTACTGGCTTGTCTCAACATGAATCATGATTTCTTTAACTATGCATACCCAAAATGGGCCAAAGGCTTAATGCCCGTGGGTCCCACATGACAGGAGCAGTAATATGTTTTAATGAGCCTGGGTCCCTGGATGAGACTCTTACATCTACATTTGTCATTCAGGCCCTGCACAGCAAAAAGTTTAAAACGCCATCTTCAAGTATCCGATTCGTGATCAATTGTGGGCCAAGTTCAGAAATGTGCATGTGAGTGTCTAATGTGATGTGTTACACAGCCTCAAATAACTCATTTATGTGATAAATTCTTGATCAATAATTCTTACTAGCATGTAGGTTGTAGATTATTTGGGATGATTTCTATCTATTTTATTTAGCTAATTTAATGGTGTGCATCAGACATCAAATTATTGTAAAAAATAATAATAATAATAAAAAAAAACTTGCACTCGTGAGGTTTCTACAGGACACAGATGATGTTTACAGCACACATCATTAAAATGCTCATTGGAATCATTATAGCAGGACGTCAGAGATGCTATGTGTACTCAGGTTGTGTGTTTACTGAAAGCAGCCCTGAAACTATAGGACAAATTTACTTTAGGCTATAGCTGCATGAATAAAACATGGAGCGCTGTGGCCTCGCCTCGCACTTTCATGATTCGGGTTTATTTGCGTGCATTTTATTTGAGAATAAGTGGAAAAATATTGACCCCTCCCAATGCAAGGTTATCTTTTAATTGCTTGATAGCTGTGGTTACATAAGATGAAACAGCATGTGAGCAGGGAATAAATTAACTTTTAATTAGAAACATCATATTTCAATTCACCCTGCTTGTTTGCTTGTTATTGTTGTTGTCTTTTCATAGAAGCTAGAGACATGCAATGAACAAAAAGATAAAAATGCTTACAATGGAGTGATATGCAACAGAAGCCTTGATAGAGCCAATTATTGCACAATGTCCCACTGTCTTTCCAACAAATAAACTTTAATTTTGCTGAGGCAACATGGCTAAATGAGCTAGTCATGATGAAACAAAAAAGGCTCAGTGGAATCTGTGCAGTACAGTTCAAATAATAAATGCATGACTTCTACATTTACCCTGCATGTGTACACCAGAAACAATACAACAAAATATAACAAAACAAAGCTGTAATATTATCACATAAACAGATAATCTCTCATTGTATCTTCTGCTCTGGCCTTCTGGACACAAAAAAACAAAAATCAGCATCAGAGCCACAACAAGAAACAGCAAAGGTGAGAAAATGTTACAGTAGCCTCAGTCAGTGAGTTCTAAACTGTACATGTATTTTTACTGGAAGCTTTCTCATGTCAGTTGGAGACTCTTTGAAACATACAAGGAGATCAAGAGCAGTCAACACGGTTTATGGTAACCACTGGTTTATATGATTATACAAATCTATACATCCCTGCTCACTTAATCCATTATGTCTGGTAGGAATCTGATCGTAGTAGGTTAAGCACACATTGTGTCATCAGATCACCATCTATGAAATTGTAGTTATTATTTATTTTGATTGTTTTTAATCTCATGCTTTTCATTTGGCAAGAGCAGAGAGATGATGTGTAAAGACATTACAGCAAATGAGAAAATGGGACCAGTTTCTAGCACTACAAACATTTATACACAGTAATTTCCTCTGTCTCCTGAACTGCTGAACACTTTAACTGTAAAATACACAGGAAGCACAATTAGACCAGAGAATTATGATTGATTTCATTTTCTTTCCAAACTGTTCTCCTGAGTGATGGAGCCAAAGTGCAGTGAGGGTGAGGGTTAAAAGTCCAGTTTTGGGAGCTTCATGCTAATTAAAGACCTGTTACAACCCTTTAAAATGATGGCTTCCATTAGCTGGAGATGATGATACAATGCTTGATTGTCTAAACTGACTGTTTCAACTGAACATAATTAAATGACCTTGACCATATTATATGAAACCTGAAAAAAAAAAATACTCCGCTTCCGTCACTGAAATGAAAGAATATTTTTGGGAAAATAGATTCTTAACCCTGCTGGAGGTTTCATTCACACAGAAACATAATTTTAGGGGTCCGAGGTGGATGTGTGAAGGTGGTGTTTTAATGATGATGGCCACACTTCAGGGGTTGACAGTCAGCTGCAGGGCAGCAGCGTCTCACAGGTAATGGATTTGAGTTCCCAGCAGACGTCTTTAGACAGTCCGCACAGTCTAATTGATGAAAGACAACGCTCAGATTAAAGACTTTAGACTAAAACCTGGAGTTGGAGAAGAAATGTCAAGTGTTGAGCACCGTGTCTCTAACAGATTGTGTGCTTGAGTATGTCTATGTCTATCTGTGTATAAATTCATGTGTGTGAGAAAGTCTTTGTATCTGACAATCCTTCAGTACCTGTGTGACTTTCCTCTAAGCTTTGAGGCAGACTACTGTAGCAGGAAAGCCTAAGCCTTGTGATAAAAAAGGAACTCTGACCTCTAAAACACTGATGGCTGAAAAGTGTGCCACACCTTTTTATGTCTCTTACTCTGGCTTTATCATCAAATATTAACTGCATCGAAAGCCTCTGCTGAAAGCAAAGGGTCAGTCTGTCTGTTTTCATGGGAAACCTGAATCTGATATTCCCCTGCCATCCACTATAAACACAAACTGCTTGTCAGGCCCAGAACAAAGTGGCAGACTCAGATTCGGAATTGGCAGGTTTGGAAGGAACTTTAATTGTTTCCAAGCTGCTGAACACAGTCTACGAAAATTACAACAAAAATGGCTACTCTGTCCAGCACTCTAACTATAACTTAATAACTCTGCTACACTCACTGAAGATGACAACACTAAACTAGAAAGAGAAGCGCTTCACCAAAATGGGAAGGAATAAACTAAGAAGATTATCAACCAAAAACACTCACTCAAAATGAGGAGAAACCAGAACTATCTATAGCTACGACCTATTCTCCTAAACTTGCTAGAAAACAAAAAACGATCCCGGAGGATGAAAAACTTAATCAAAAGAAAAGACAATCAAACAGAAAACGATCCCGTAGGACGAAAACAGGTTACAAAATACTATCTATACTACAACTTAAGGCTATGAAACTTACAAAACAGGAAACGTGAACAAGGCTTGAAGACAAGGAATGGCTTGGGTGCATCGACGGAACGAACGAAGACACTTCGGCACGGGACAAGGGGAAACACAGACTATATATACACACATGAGGGAAATGGGGAACAGGTGGAAACAATCAGGGCGGGGAAGACAATCAGACTGGTGACACATGAGGAAGGGCAAGTGACCTGAAACGAGAGGAGAGTTAACTTTCAAAATAAAACAGGAAATGACAAGACATAACAAAAACCCAGCTTGACATCACCACGGTGTGACACTGCTCCCCAATATATAGAAATTTATGAGATAATCTTTACAGGTTGCATTTTGACCTACAACTCTAGCTCCTGTGTGTGCCTCAATGGTTTCTAGATATTGTAAAAAAAAAAAAATAAATAAAAATAAATAAAATATTCTATGTTTTCCATGCAGTTTCAGGCTTGTGTACACTGAAAAACGCCTGATATTAAATCAAACCTTGATCCAAATCATTAATGTGTCAGAAACTGAAACAGAATGGTTGCCTCTATACTGCCTCACATCTCTGTGAGACTTGAATATAAGTAAAGCTGGAAAAAAGATTGTCTCAGCAGTGATACTCAGCATCTGTGGTGCAGTCAGTGTAAAAAGGATAGGTTGGTATGATTGAGGTTGTCATGCTAACATGCATCGATGAACAAGCTGATGAGCTAGCATGCTAAGAAATATACAGATTTGTCTAAAACACAACTGAGGCTGACTGGAATGTTATCACTTGTCAAAAACCAAAGGACTGGACACATGAAAATTCAAACTGGTGATGGTGACAGGTAAATGATTAAGGGATCATCAACGTTAATTACTTTGTTCATCCTCTTGGGATGTTTGTAAAGAAATGTCATAGCAATTTATACACCAGCTTTAATCAAAAATGTCTGTCTGAAATGAGTTCATGGGTTAGGAAAGAGAATGGAGGAAAGGTGTGGGGGTGGCGGGAACTGTTGTGGAGAAATGGCTGAAGTCAAAGGTCAATGGTGAGGTCAGGAGTTCAGAAAGTGTTCAGGAGCCTCTGATGTCTTATGCTGTATTATTTATTGAAGCTTGATTAAGGAGAATTAGAGACACTCTCAAAGTTCATCAGAAGTGCCTGAGTCGGTCTCACATTCTGCCCAACTCATCCTGGTGGATCGACTTTAAACCCCAAGATAACACACAAATACTACACGCCCCAGAATTAGTCAAAGAGAGTGTTTTTACTCATACAGGTGTTATTGTCAACATATTCTAGTCTGGAGACACAGATGTCTGTTTACACAGATTGGAACGTCAACAGCAAGCTATCTATTATGACTAAGAATGCTGCAACAGGTCTCTGTGACCCTGGCCACCACAGTGTTGAGATATGGTGGCACCTAGTCAAAGACAAACAATTAATACTGCCAAGGACCACAAGGCTCACACGTGACCATGTGTAGCCTAAGGAGAGAAAATTCCATAACAGGAACGATCCCAAAATGTGTAAACTTCTCGTGTGTATGACCATGTATGTGTGTCTCACATAGAGTATATGCTTTTAAATGTGATGTACATACAGTATACAATCACCATATGCACTCATATACCTCTTCAGCCTGCATTCAGAAGAAGCATGCTGTCAGCTATTATTCAGAGGGACACATGAAGGCAGTACAAGCTTGCAAATACATTTACATATCTTTGGAGAAGCATGTTAACTATCGACTACTGTAACAGACCAAATAATGCCAATCAATGCTGGTTGTAATGTTGCTGTTATTAATGCTAAAAAAAAAACATTGACTCATTTATTTCAGTGTACAGTTATACATCAATATTTTGATGTTTTTGACAGAACATATGAAAAAGAGAAAGAAGTGGAATAATGCAGAAGGCAAAGATCTAGTTATATACAAGGAACACAGTGGGGGAGGTCCAGTAAAGGTCCCTTGAAGGTGTTCTCTCTCTCTTGCTCTTGTTTCTTGGAGGTGATTAGCCATTTCCCTTTGCTCCCATACGTTCATACATCATATGGATTGGGTCTGTAGGACAGACACAGAGCTGGAAACTAAGTATGCACACACACTTGCGAGGAGAGAAGGGCGCTTGTGCAAGTGTGGGTGTGGACTGTGGTATGGCAGGGCACTGACTTCTATCTCCAGGGTCATTGGCTGGTAATTAGTTTTGCTCTAATGGCTGCCTGGTGAGGTCAGGGGATTCCTGTAATCCCTCCTCTATCTGTTCACCTCCTGCTTGCCTCTTACTACTAATCTTTCTAACCTATCTCCTCCTGTCTGCCTTGCCTCCTGTCTTACAACATCTCTCCTCTCACAAGAAATCACATGCTTCTTCTCACTTTCTCCACATCTTTCTTTCAAAATTCCAGTCTTGCTTGCTTCTTTATCTCTTGTTTAACCCACTTAATGAATACAGCACTTTTCCCGTGCTTACACTTTCTTTGCCAACTTTCTCCTTCCTCGACAAGATATTAATACAATGTGCCTCCTACATATATTTCACGCCATTCCAGTTTTCCAAATCTCTTTGTTGTCTTTATCTCATCCCCTCCCTCACTTGGCCAGTTCTTCGCTAAAGATCATAGCTAAGAAACCTGCAGCGTTCTAGTGTGAGTTTATTATTATTCAACTGGGATTTTTAAATTTACACATTCTCTCCACTGACGGCTCCAACTGTGAAACATCATCAGAAAGAACAGACCATCTGTGCCTGTACCACCAGCTACTATCCTCACTCCCTCTTCCACTTAAAGCTAACAGATGGAAGTGCAGTTATGTACACAGGCAGCTCATTCGCAATGCTCTTATTTATTACCATACAGGACACATATATAGTAAAATATGCTTGCATGTCAGAGGTGTATTCATTCATTCATTCATTCATTCATTCATTCTTAATATTTGGTGTGTGCCTCCTGCCATTACTGAGAGCTGTTGTGCAGTCTGATGGCCAAGGGGACGAAAGAGTTCTTAATCTAATCTTCTAATCTAAATTCTTGACTGTCAGGGTGTAGTTACAGCACATCATTTTCCTTTGTACTGGTATAAAATATTTGAATCTATATCAATATATCAATATTTATGGTTAATATTCTCCTAAAAAAGAGACGTGAACACCAAAGGTAAATCAGTAAAAGAAAGAGCCGTTCACTAATCATCATATTGTGACTATTTAATCCATACAAAACACAATCAATCATCATTTAATGCAAACCGAAATTTTGCTTTTGCAAGACCAGTCAATTCAAAAACGGTTTAAATGAGCCATCAGGACTTCTGTATAGTTGTGAAGTCCTGATATAGTCCTGATATATAGATATAGTCACCGCCCTCAGCCATGATGCTATGATGAATCTTTAGTTATTATGTAATATATAAAGATAAAATCCTCTGTCGTCACATTCCTCATTAGAAATCACACCAGCCAATAGAAATTATATGAAATATGTCATAATGGGCGTAAGTACGGAAATTAAATTTAAATTTAGTACGTAAAGAGCCAGTGGATGAATAAGGAAATTCCATCCTGCCACACCTGGCTCACTAAGGAGCTCATTTCAAAGCCAAGGATTAGGCCTAATTACCGCTTTAATTAGCAAGTTGCTGAGGGCCACATCCCACCCCGCCACCACCGCCAACGGCACACAGCACTGTCAGACCGGGTGGCCAGGGAGGGAGCAAATCAAATGAGATCTAATTGATGGCAGCTTAACATCATGAAAGCTGATGATTGGGGAGGCTGGTGCTCAGCTGAGTAAAGTCAAAACAGAAGAGGGGAAATCTCATTCATATTTAATGGGAGTTTTCAAAGGCAAAAGTGAACGTTGAGGAATAATTAGGAAGCATGTGTCAGTCAGGAAGAACCAGTAGCAACTGTGGACGTCCCACCAAAACGTTAATTTCCCCAGAGGTCATCAAAAAAAAAGATCCAAATGCAAACTGGAATAACAGAATGGATATGAAGGACCTTTCCATCTATGCTTAGTGACATTCACACTATTTGTAGAAGCTACATCAAATGAACATGCCATAAAATAAATCAAATCATCTTGTCTCCCTGTCTCCCTCGTGGTGTTCATTCTTAAAAGTGATTGAAACAAGCAAAAGTCAAAAATATTCATTTCTTTCATTCTAAACCTAAAGTAATCACTGCAGCAGACTTTTGTGATAGATTTTAAAGATTGAAAAATAATTAGCAGAGTACCCAAGAGGTCTGGATTTTTTTCATAGTGGCTGTGGAAAATCACTTACATGGCCATTTCCAGTGGGATGAAATTCATTCTGGATTTACTGAAATAATAATGCAGTAATTATCTAGCCCCCGGGTGATACTAATGCTGACCAAAGAGGGCCAGAGAGATACCAACTAAGTGACGGACTGACTGACAGACAGAGATGGGGCATAAAGCTGGCTGGAGTTGGTTTTATAGCCTCATCTTAAAGTCTTAATGGCTTTCAGGGAACAAGGCTGTTTGGCTGTCTGGTAGACAGAACGTCTGGATTTCTTCTCTAATAAATTCTATTGTAAAGAGTTCCCAGAACCTCACTGGCTGTGGGACATGATAACAGACTAATACAAGCTTGTGTTTATGGGTATTGACAAAAGATTACAACGTATGACCACAGATCATGATAAATCTCACATTAAACTCCAGTGAAACTCTCCCTGATTGTGACATAAAATTAAAAGCAGTGCTTTTATTTATTTATTTATTTATTTATTTATTAGTTCTTTTCTTATTATTTCTAAAGGATCCAAAGATGTATGAAAGCTAAAATAATGTCTCTAATTTACAGTACCATTGCAGAACAGTCCAGTCACTAATTCCATAATATTCATCATGTAATACTAGTAGTAGATTTTGATTGAATTCTTATTTTGTGTTTGCCGTTGGATCCCTAACAGACTTTTTGACAAGTGAATCCATCATGTTATGTGAGAACTGATTAGGAGTGCTGGTGTCACATTTTGTAAATAATCAATAGATGGTCATATTTAAAAAATCCAATTTACCTTTTCAAGGTCACAGACACACTGTAGCCTACATACTGTGCTTGAAGATTGTGAAATACTACTTTATATATATATATATATATTTATCTCTCTATTGCTGGATATTTGCCATTGAAATGTTTTCATACTGTGATGTGCTATACCCAAAAATTGTTGTGTAAAGTACATTGGGTACATTTCTGAGATTATACAATAACGATACTAAAATGCAGCCATGTTGATGGGGAAGGCTTCCAACAAAAATCAAGGACAAAACTGGAAAAATTGACCAATCTGTTTGAGGTAAAGGAAAAATATGTGTGACATATGTAATGTGGACCATTTCATATGATCATTTTGTAGCACTGAATGGTATTGCATTATACTGAGATGTGTTTCCATTTAGTCTACCCCATTTTTATCAATGACTGTGAGACTGTGAGATGCAGCTGACAGCTACAAAAGGTAACATAGTGAAATGTATCGTTGGTACATTGAAGCGAATATACACAAAAGGGACAGACACTCGACTAAAATATGACTTTCAGCCCAAAAAACAGCTTGAACATAAAATGTGGAGTAGATCTTTCAAAGAAAAGCAATGGCTTTTAAATCTTCAGAAAAGAAACTGACAAAAATGGAAAAGTGGACGCCAAATAATTAAATAGTTGGACTGAGAATGTACAGTATATACACTGACCAACCTATGACAACAATTTGTTCTATGTTATACTGTTTTTATAAAAGTGTCATGTTCATATTATCAAATGTGAAAACTTAAGAAAAAGTACAGTTGTCTTCTATTCAATACAGCATCTCAAATTCTAATCTTAGCTCTGTAAATAACCTTTTTCTTAATGAGGTTTCAGGATCAGTCGATACCTGAGCAGGTGACCCCATTTCTTGTTTTCCCTTTTGAATTTCATGAGGCAGTGAGAACATTTTCTACACCCCACAGGTTTTCACATACTGGAGATACTTACAAGTCTGATGGGATGAGAGGTTATTGTAATTACTGAGTGAGAGCAAGACGAGAAAAGCTTCATGAAATATCTTCACACACATACGGCTCAGCTGAACAACCTTGAGGTCAAGGAAGTGGGCTTGCTGCAGCCCACAGAGGGCTGCAGCAAGGTTAAGGACACCCACAGCAGAAGAAGAGACCATCTATCTCTTTTAGTTCTCTGTTCTGTTATTTTTTCTTCCCTCTCTCATCCTAACCACCTGACCTTTTTTCCATCCCTCCTCTCCTCTACCTCTTGACCTCCTAAGAGAAAATAAGAAGGAGGGAGAGAGGGAGATGAGGAACACAGACACACAGCAAAAATCCCTGCAAATAAACACTGTGAGAAATGAGGGAGGGATGGGAGGATGTGAAGGGCAGAGGGGAGACATAGCCACAGGAGTCAGGGAAAACAGGGGAGAAAATGGGGGTGGAAGGGAGACAAGAGTCCTTTCTCTTCTCTTTCTACCCATCTTTTTCTTCCTGTCTCAGTGTCCTATGGTCAGATGTGTCAGGGGAAAGCAGAGGAGGTGAAGTGAACCCAGCAGGTTTCTGGCCTCTGCACAGTCAGGCCAAGGCCACCGCTGAGCACAAGGTCGCCTTTGCTGTAGGGCCCCACATCACAAGTGGAGGTATACCATGGAATTTTTGTGCCTCCATGTTTTGTCGTTGATTTCATTCCACCACATAGGAGTTTAAATTGAATTTAAAGTGAAATTATAAGCAAAATGACTACCTTGAGGAAGATTCTACGAATACAAATGGAATAACAACGTTTGACAAAACATCAGGAAGCTTCTCCTTTTCATGAAAAATTATGAATTATGAATGCCTTTTGCCCTTCATTTAGAAATAATACAAGAGTGAGCTATGCCAGAGGAGATCATAGTGAGTGAGCTTACAGGTGACTGCCAAAATCAAGGAAATGCATGAGTAAAGGAGCGCTACAAAGGAAAAACTAGAAAGTGGGAATCTGGCTGCTCTGTTAGAGCACAGGATGATTTTCACTAATGTGGTCCACCCAACTCTTTTTGAAGGGAATCTAAAAACAGGAAATAAAGCCAATGAATAAAAACCTGCCAAATGGACCTTTAAAAGCACTCCTGTAGTCTGTAGTTCAGCACTCAAGGCCTTTTTAGACTGCAACACATAAAGCCTTAACATACTGACTGATGTGTAGATCTGGATCCTTCCTGTCCACTGGTCATGACCTTGAATGACCTTACCCTCAAAAGAAATAAACATTAGTGTGTAGCAGTATTTCATCCCTCTGCAGTCACGTGAACCTGTATTTTATTTCCAATAGTATATTGGAAACTAGTCCACGCATTTGTTACTTCTAGGCTGGACTATTGTAACTCTTTGTTATCAGGCTGCTCCAATAAGTCTCTTAGGACTTTGCAGTTAATTCAGAATGCTGCTGCACGTGTTCTGACAGGAACCAAGATCAGAGATCACATCTCCCATTTTGGCTTTCTTGCATTGGCTACCTATTAAATCTAGAATAGAATTTAAAATTCTTCTCCTTACTTACAAAGCTCTTCATGGTCAGGCACCATCATATCTAAAAGAGCTCATAATACCTTACTACCCCTCTAGAACACTGCGCTCTCAGGACGCTGGGTTCCTTGTGGTTCCTATAGTCTCCAAAAGTAGATTGGGAGCCAGAGCTTTCAGCTATCAGGCTCCTCTTCTGTGGAACAAACTAACATTCTGGGTTCAGGAGGCAGACACGGTCAACACTTTTAAGAATAGACTTAAGACTTTCCTTTTTGATAAAGCTTATAGTTAGGGCTGGCTCAGGTCATCCCTTAGTTATGCTGCCATAGGATTAGACTGCCAGGGGACTCCCTCTCCCTTCCCCCTCTCTCTCTCTCTCTCTCACCATCTGTAAACATACCTGTCTCATTAATGCATGTTACTAACTAAACTTCTTCCCTGGAGTTTCTGTGCTCTCTCGTCCAGCAGGTTCTCATGGATCGTGGCTGCTGCTGTGGTCCTGCACGACGTCCACTACACATATTACTACTGTCATTATTGTTACCATATCTCCATTACAGTTTATAGTTAATGATTTGCTGCTGCTGTGCATCTGTGTCTCTCTATCTCTATCACAGGTTCCACTGCTACTGTAATCATTGTAATTGTACAATATGTTTGTGTTGATTTGTTCTGTACACGTGACATCCATTGCACGTCTGTCCGTCCTGGGAGAGGGATCCCTCCTCTGTGGCTCTTCCTGAGGTTTCTTCCACCTTTTTTCCCTGTTAAAGTTTTTTTGTGGGCAAGTTTTTCCTCACTCGAACCGAGGGTCTAAGGACAGAGGGTGTCACTCCCTGTGCAGATTGTAAAGCCCTCAGAGGCAAATGTACTTTGTCAATTTGGGCTTTACAAATACAATCTGATTTGATTTGATTTGATTTGATATTGCACCTAATGTTAGTTAAAGAATTTATACTTACCTGTGAAACTTTCAGTGCCTGACAATGCATTCCAGTAAAAAAAAGGAACTTTCTAAGCTGAAAAGGCACCAAGGCTGCTTCCTTCCATCATCACTTCCAGAAAAGCAAGAGCCAACCCTGTTAGCAGGCTTTTACATCTTAACCCTACACACAGACAAAGTAAATCCAAATCCCCAGCTAGACACCCTGCTGTAAAACGCTGCACCTCAGGCTAGTATTTGGAGGTTCCTGTGCAGAAAGTCTAACCAGCAGGCGGAACAACCTGTCAACCATCCCAGCAAGGCCACTGCATAATTCACTTTAACTTTCTCCTGATGAAGTTCTCTGAGTTAAAGAGGAAATGGGAAGGAACAGGTAATGTCATAGTATCAGCAGAAGTTGATCTAATCAACCCTGTAGCTCTCACCTCCCCCTCCGTCTCTGTCACTCCGTGTTTTACTATCCTTTCAACACTTTTTTTAGGCTCTGGGCCACATCTACCTCCTTCATTTTTTTTTCTTTATTCCAAATCAATGTCCATCAGTCCCCCTCTCTCATCACTTTGTGCCGCACAGAGTGTATGAAGATCGATGCTGAAAAAGAGATCGGAGATTAAATTAGAATTGAGCGAAGGACCCTTTCATACTGAGACCCACAGAGGAGAATGGGATGGGTAAAATGGGATGTGTGGAACAGGGAGGGGTGAGGTAGTGAGGAGTGTGTGTGTGGATCAATGCCCAAATACAACCCAACGCGCTTGTTTGATTAATTAACAAATGAATTGATTTGTTTAAGAGCCTGCTGATAAAGGGCATTTTGATGTTAGCGTTGACGTTTTACTATAAAATTGATCATGTTGACACTGCTGCATCATTTCCAAGATGTCAGAGGTGCAAGAAAACAGAGGACGAACGAGATGGAAGGTAAAGGCGTGATGGAGAGAAACAAAGACACACAAAGACATTAACCGTTTCAGTATGGCACTTGCACACACACACTGGCACAAAGGAGTGTAAAACTCAGTGCAACACAGAAGAGAAAAGTAAAAGCGATTTTTGGAAAGTGAGTCATATAATGCCTATAAAAAGCATTAACCCCCTTGGACCTGAATATCGCTCTTCACCCACAGTCCCAATGCAACTTAAAAGAGCTTGAGCAGCTTTGTAAAGATGAACAGGGGAAACTTGCTGACACAGACCTCTTAAACCAAAATACAAAAATCCATAAAAGAGGAAAATCAGCAACCAGCCACAAAAACAGAAACAGAAACAGATTTTCAACATTTCAGTGTTTTGGTCAAAATCTTGAGTCGACGAGACAACACTGCCTCTTCTATCCATCGCTGACTGGCTCATTAGAACTAGGTGTGGACTACTAATGACTATACACATTAAGATAACTGATATTACAAAACAGCTAAGTTTATCCATCAAAAGCCCTAAACAGAAATGATCACGTTTATCATCAGGACAGAAATATGACTCCAAATGAAAGATATTGTTGCTCTCTATGTGCTGAATGTATAAATAGGCAAGTTCACCATATCAAAGAGATGATATGTCAACACTGTGTTCACAGGTTTAGCATTCCATTTACTGTAGTAGAGCCATCGTTAAAGGGAAAACATTTTTCTTTTTTATTAGTGTCAAATTACATCCACTTAGATTCAATTAAATACAAATATAAAACATAAAAATGTTGACAGGATTAAATATTTTTATAATATTATATTTTTTTATTTTATTTACTGAGCTTTAATGATCTTATGGTTAAGGTTTGGTTTGAAAATTAACAGTCTTTTGTGTTAAAGTCCAACTTTTTGCAGACTTATCGATCCATCCAAGCTTTCTCCATACTACTACTATTACTCATCATCTTGGGTCTTCAGATGCGTATAGGCTGATCCTGGACCCGATTTTTCTTGTGCAGTGTGGGCAGGTAAAAGTGGTGGTTGTGGGCTTGTGTTGGGCCTGTTTGGTGGATGCTCTCTCCTTTCTGAGTCTGCGCTTGTGTTCTGCAGCATGGTGGAGGTCATCATTAAATAGTAGTGATGTAACAATGCATCATGACACGATTAAAAATCGGTACAAATGCATGACGATTCGCACCGGTTGACAGAAAAAATGAGTCGCGATTCTTTGCAAATGCGAGAGAAGTAGGATGTGTTCTTTTTCTTCTTTTTTTTTTTTTAGAAATAGGTTATCTTAAAAAAAGTCACTGGTTTGTGATTCATTTGTTCAACGTCAGACGTCAAGTCACGTGACTTACGTCACTACGTAGGTACAGAGCACAGAACGAGGGAAGACATGGCGATGGTAGAAAATAGCTTTGAAATAGAGGACGCACCGAGCAGTTTGAAATCACCTGTGTGGAGGCATTTTGGATTCCCTATATACACAAATACAACCGTGAGAAATGGACTGACAAAACCAAAACAGCATGTAAATATTGCAAAAGACTGCTAACATATAGCGACAACACGAGCAACATGCAGCAGCATATTAGCTGCCACCACAGTAAGAAGCAAAGTAACGTTACGCCACCTCGTGAGCGAAAACCACCCTGACGAGAGGCTTTGCATCTTCTCTCCCCCGTAACAACGCAAGAGCGCAAGAAACTAGCAGGGCAATATTTTTTATGTATTTTGTTGTTTAAGATGACCATGTAAGTTGCCCTTTTTTTATATAACACAAACTATTTGAACGTTTCTGTAAAGAAATCACCTAAGATTTTTTTTCTACAAATAAAAAGATCTTTTTATTTGGTCTTAATTTGTCTGTAGCTCATTTTGATGAAACAAAAAAAAATTGTGAGAAAATTGTATCGTGAACAAAAAATTGTGAACCGTATCAGGTCGTGAGTTGAGTGTATCGTTACATTCCTATTAAATAGTGTAGCACCCTCATTGATAAGGTTTCTGGGAGTAGAGGACTTGTTTTGGAAGGCGAGAGTCAGGCATACGGATAACATGAGCAGTCCATCTGAGCTGGTGTTGAGGCAATGGTGGCAGGCTTCTGATCCATACAGGACAGTGGGTAGCATTATGGCTTTGTAGACTGGGATTTTGGTCTTTACTCACATTCTGCAGCTCCATGATGGATATAGTAGTGGTTCGACCTTTAGCCCTGAATCGGCTGATGTTAAAAAATTGCCCGCCTGTTCTGCACATAATTTTGACTCCCTGGGGCAGATGTTTACCTGTGAGATGGAGGATAGCAGCAATGAAGATAGAGAACAGTGTTAAAGCAATGACACATCCCTGTTTGACTCCTGTGTCAACCCTGAAGGGTTCTGTTTCATCTCCACAGTCTCAGGAGACTCTGGAAGAATGCTTTTTGACAGAGGGGTGAGTCTGTTGGCCAAAACCTAAGCCAGGGCTTTCCCTGTGGTGGACAGGAGAGAAATGCCACAGTAGTTCCCACAGTCTGCCTTGTCTCCCTTTTTAAAGATTGAGACAACCAGGGCATCCCTAAGTTGTGCAGGGATTTTCTCTTGTTCCCATATTTTGAGAAGCGGGGCATGGATATGTCTCAGGGCCACCTTCCTTTAGGACTTCTGCTGGAATACCGTCAGGACCGGCAGCCTTGTTGTACTTCATCTCCCTGATAGCATCCTGCACCTCTTCCAGGCTGGGTCATTCCCACATGCTCTCAGTTATGGGTTGTTGAGGAAGTTGTTCGAGGGCCTCCATCTTAGGAGTGGTGTCACTATTCAGAAGATCCTTGTAATTACTATTACTACAGTCTAGAAGGCTCTGTCACTTAAATGTTAACACATGTTTTGGGGCTTTTTGCTCAAATGAAATGATGCTGTCTCAATGTCTCACTCATACTTGTAAAGGAAATGTCTGATGACTTTAGCAAAAGCAGCTTTACACTCACATGGGAAATGTTTCACTTTGAATGTTGATTATGACTCAAGCTCATCAAGGCCGTCACATTGGTCTTTAACTTCTGGTGCTAAAGTAGGTCACATGGACTGGAAACCCATATGAAGTCAATGCTTCAGGGACCTTGATTAGGAATAAGTGCTTAATGACACTGAATGATCGTGTACCCTGCTCGAACTACCTCAAGCACTACTTTATGAAAATTGATGTTGTTTCCCACAAGTTTGACACCGGACAGCCAATCTGTGACTAATTTGCCATTCCCATTATATTGTCTGTCACGGATAGCTTTGCATAATAGCATGGACATAATAGCCTGATAATCCATCATTGCATGGTCTGTTACTTCTGTGTCAAGAAAAACCTAATTTGCACTACCTGGAAAGCATACAACAGGGACAGTGTAGGAGATGCTGAGTTATTTTAGTGGAATGCACTTCTGATGTGTCTGATGATTACAAAGTGCAACATTAGTTTTTGAAGACACCTTTTGTGACATGTAGCCCGTCTGCACAGGATGTTTGTGGTTTTCATTTTATTCAATCCATTTCACTTCCTGCATAAACAAAAGAAAAACGTTTGTGTACATGAGACACTCTTTCCTCTCTGTCCCTCCTGCCTCCTTTAGATATTATTAAAACCAGATTAGATCCAAAGATTAAAATGACCAATGAACTACAACAAGGATTAAGGCCATCTTAAAACATCAACTGTGATGCCCAGTACAGCCATTTTGAGATTGCATAACTCTGCATCTATAACCACATCATATTCATTTATTTATTAATTTAGCTGGTTTGATGTTAACCTGCTGTTCTCAGGTACTGCAAAGGAAACATTGCTGTCAGTCTTGGCCTGCTACCACATTGCAGTAAATGTAAAAATAGGATTGTTGTTCCTAGTTTGTGGGGTTTCCAGGGGGAACGTTTAGTGTGAAACATGGACTGTTTATAATGTAAAGCACAGAGAGAGCTGGCTTAGACTGACTGTTAAAAAGACTGTTATTAAAGTTAGCAGTAAGCAAGTACAACACTTTAATCGTTCATTCTGTATAGTTCATGTGAAGAGCCAAACAGAACAGAATGAAACAAACCTCTCTGGAAATGGAGTTCTGTGCAGATCCAAACAAGTAAGGTTTGGATGACATATAGTGGAGTACAGTTTGAAACAGAGAAAAATTAGAGAAAAAGATCTGAAAAAGTCAGAGAATGTGTGTTATGAGGATTTGCCCTTGGCAGAACTGTGGCCTGTAAACTTGCAGAAGTTTACCCCGAAAGAAATCAAAGTTTAGAAAGTGAATTCTCTTGTGGCCTGTGCTGGCTGCCTGTCTGTCGTCCCAGCTGGCAGGAGATGAGTCACTGAAATTCAAATACAATAAAGCCAATATGGCAGACATAAAGGCCTCACTGCAGTGCCCTCTAGTCACATGACAGAGGCACCATAAATCACATAGCTGCAATATCCAGACTCTTTGACCCAAAGCTTCTTTAAGTAACTCTCCACATTTACAAGGCTACATTCTTTAAGTGAGTGGCTGCACCTTTACATTATAGCATGTGCAAATTATTTCTACTTTATTTTTATGACAAAAGTGCTACCTAACTACCAACGTATCAGGACTGGTTGACACATGAAGCAAAATATTTCTTAAGACTTTTTAAATATATATTTAAAAGTGGTCTTACCAAAAATCTTTATGGAGCATTTTAGCATTTCTCAGCTTGTCGTTTAGCTTTTTTTTTTTATCATTGTACTTGTAACAGTGTCATTTCCAGATGCAGCAGCACTGAGAAGCAGATCGACAAAGTCAGCAACTAGCTGGTGAACATTTAGCAGCTGAAGCGTCAGATGCTTTCTTTTGTGACCATGACAGCTTACACTGACCAGGTGGCCCAAAACATGACTCCAAGTAAATGATCTGCTGGATGTGTAGGCAACTGCTTGCCTTAACAACTTTATAAGGCAATAATATTCAATGTTATGTTTAAAGCATAGTCACCTGCCCCCAAGTGGTCAAAAGAATAATTATGCAAGTTCTGCTTTGAGGCAGAAAACAGTTTACCATCAATAGATATTGTTTGTTGGTTAAGAGAAGTCATCTGGTCTGTTGAGTATCCTTTAAAAAAATATTTGCTAATAAAAATAAATGAACACATTTTTTTTAAGAGACAGGCTTGTATTGTTCTGTTTCAATAATTCAATGTGGAGGGCAGCTAAACAAACAACAATATGAGAAGCATTATTGAACAGATCCATGAAGGCCATGGCAGAATGGATAAACCCTTTTGCCAATGTGCTGTTTAATATAAAAAGACACACAGGCTTTATTGTGAAATGACCTGTTCCCAGCTGTGCTCTCAGCTATAATACTCTACTGTGCAGCTACTTAGCATTCATTGATAGCAGGCCTCTTGTAGCAGACCTGCTAGCCCGGTGCTCTTTGTTGACTATCTATTGTAATTCACTGGTTAAGCCACTGTTTAATACTGGCCTGCTGCCCAGCTGCCCAGCTATCCAGCCAGGTCTGCTGAGGTTGTTGTACTGGACCACAATATTGTGTCTGATTGACATGAGGATTATTTATACCTTAATCCCTGCAGCTATCCCTAATGACTCTCAGCCTCTCTACTCTGCCCTCACTTCTCCTTGCCAGCTGGTGAGGCGTCTGTCAGTCTGTGTGCCTCTGATACCTTTTCAGAACAGCTCATCTCTCTGTATTACTGAGGATGATGGTGCAGACAGTTAAAAAGAAGATAGGGTAGAATGAAGGATATGCTGATTAAAACAGAAAAGGAGAGAGAGAAAGGGACAGAACAATAGTGGCAGAAAATAATGGTAGTATGTGTGACAGCACGTGAAAGAAGAGATGGAGCAGTGCCACTGAGAGAGAGAGAGAGAGAGAGAGAGAGAGAGAGAGAGAGAGAGAGAGAGAGAGAAAGAGAGAGAGAGATTAACTGATGAAGACCTGAAGGAGACAGGAAATAGATTTATATTCACCACTCATTTTGCGCACCGTTTGACTTTTGGAAGCAAAGCAGATGTGCCTCTGTGAACACGGCAGCCTCTATAGTCGCACAGTGATTCACAGGCTTGCAGATGAATATGGAACAAGCCCAGTTCGCCACATTAGCAGGCTCATTTCCTACAGCGAGACAGACATTTAGTCAATCCGTCGCTTCTACACTACTTTGAAAGGGGCACTGAGAAACAGAATGAGAAACGTAATGAAAGCGACAGAGAACGAGGCAGAATGACAGAGTGAGGAAAAGACAAAAAGAAAAACTGCATGTCTGTGGTGAGTTTGTTTTCTGGTGCTCATATCCCCGTGGTTTAGAGAAATAATGTGATCATCGGCCTGGAAGAGACTCTCTGAGACACATGGGTCATGCATTGTGAATAGTGGGCCAGTGTTCAAATGTAGCAAGAGGGAATGGCTGGCTTGTTTATCTACATTGTCATTTCTCCTAAAAAAATACTAGATGCCTCCTTCAGCAGTGCAAATCTCTCGTTGCATGGAAACAGAGCGAATAACTAGTTCTGCCAGACAGTACCGTGGAAGAAGAAGATGGATGGCAAAATGTAAGAGGTGGCCAAGATAACATCAGTACAAAGTTTAAAAATATATACTACAGTACAGTAAGTCACAGTGACAGCTGGGTACAGTGTTTTCAGTTGATACATATAATACAATGTACACAATACACTGTAGATCCGGGGTTCCCAACCCGCGGACCGGGGTCCGGATCCGGACCGGATCGCCATATCATCGGGACCCGAGATTAATTGTAGAATTTTTTTTGTTTTGTTTTGACAGGCGAGTCTATTTCATGCCGTAACATTACTTTTCCCTATCCAAGCACTGCACTGAGCAAGCATTGGAAGGTACCAACCAGTCGTGTGAGAGTCATACTACCCATGTGATTCTATCTAGCCAATGAAATCGCCACCTTGAATTCAGAGCGAGGTGCTACGAGTGAGTCTCTGTACTTGGAAGGAGTTGATGTAGAACATACGTGCGGTTCTCACTCAGCCAATCAGGACCCCCCTTTAATATATACCTCCTAACCCAGGGGCAAATCATGCGCAGACATAGATTTTTATTGATACACAGATGATATGCAACTGTATGTCCCTATAAAGCCTGGTACCACCAATGTATTCTATACTATGTTCTGCCTCAGTGAAATAAAAAAAATGGATGTCCAAAAATGTCCTACAGTACAATCACTCCAAGTTAGAAATAATTATAATTCTCTATTATAATTATACATTATAATTATAAAACCTTCTGGCGAAAGAGGCCCATAACCTTGGTGTAATTTTTGAGATAAAGACTTTTGATGAGGTTTTAATAGGTGAAGTCATTAAAAATTCAG
The DNA here is from genome assembly GCF_000972845.2 of Larimichthys crocea. Classification (NCBI taxonomy): domain Eukaryota; kingdom Metazoa; phylum Chordata; class Actinopteri; family Sciaenidae; genus Larimichthys; species Larimichthys crocea. The sequence goes on along the minus strand of NC_040023.1, from coordinate 42,691,466 downwards.
TTATGGAGAGAAATGAAACTAAAAACAAGACAAATGAAAAGGATTTTTTTATCTTTTAGTTAAGTTGTTTGTTTTTGTAAATCAATTTAAACTCATCTTTTTCTTTATTCTTTGTTGTTTGTTTTGTTTTTATTTTACAAACCATTTTACTTGGTTTGTTGTTAGTTTACAATCATTTAAACATCTTGTTAACTTAAACATTTTGAAGGGTTTGGATAACTGTAGAAAGTAGGCACCGATTCAACTTTTTCTGTCCTGATATTTCTTTAGTGCAACTTAAGGTGTTTGCCAATTGAAAGTGATGACTGAATGACTGAACCGTTTACCCAATTTTTAAATCTGTGTATGTCACTGCTCAACGGGAATTTATTTTTTTGTACACGAGGCTAGGCATGGCCTGTTGGTAGCCTCTTGCGACTAAATGAATGTAGCTTATATCAGAAACATTGCATTTTCATGAAAATGTGCATTCAGTGTGGATGGACTGTGTCATGGTGATACCCATTCTGCATAGTTTATCTATAGCAGCAAATGTCTTCATTACCTTTAATCCTGTTTTCAAACGGACAATTATGTCTTCTACTGCTGAACATGCTAGAAATGGTGAAGAGATGCAGCAGAAGTGAGATGCAGGAAATCCCAGATGCTACTTCCAGCATGAACACCCTGGAGCATTCGGCTATAATACAGATACATTGAAGCAGAAGGTGCAGCGATGGAAACAGGGCTGTGAAAATACTCAATGCACCAAAACAATAGAGCTATCCAATGCGTCACACAGTGTGTTTATACCTTATGCAGCAAATGCAGGCAGAGCACAGTCCAGCTGCCTGATGCAGCAGCAAGCAATACAGCAGGAACACACACACACACACACACACACACACACACACACACACACACACACAGTACTCTATATCCATCAAGACATTCTCACAGATGTATACAAACACTATTTTCTGTTGCTGCATCTGCCTCTGTCACCGTTTCAAACACAGATACACACATGCAGCAAACCCATATAGATAGCAGTATATGCCCCCTGACACACACTCACACACACACACACATTCACATTTAGGGCACACACACTAACTCCTATAGGAGCAGCAGCTTGCACCTGAAAAATAACTATACTGCTGACACGCCAACATCAGCTGTCTGTGTGAGGAGGGAGAGCAGATGAAGTGGGAGGTGGGGGGAGAGGGGAAGGAGTGCACAGATGGAAGAGAGACATGGAGAGAATGATGGAAAAGAAAAGGAGATGCAGACAAAGCAACAGTGTTTTGTCAACAAAAATGAGCGACTGTCAGTCTGCACCGCTAATCATCCCTGCAGTCACAAAGCATTTATTTCCAACACATTAAAAAAAGGTTAGTGTTTGAGTTACACAGACTGTTTGCTGTTAATTAAAAAATGCAACAGTAGCTTGATATACATAAACAAGATTTGCTGAGCATTTTAAAAGAGAGCTTAATCTCACAATACATTTAAATCCACTAATCAATAACATACTTGGCAGCACTGATTGTAGAGCTACAGCATTATTTTCAACTAGGTAACACCAAAAGCACTGTGAAAATCCGCAGAGCTTTTAATATGAAGTGATACAGTATAGTGACAGCTTACTTATTAAAGGAAGTAATAAAGTAAATTAGCCAGGAGCTTTTAAATATAACTGCTAATAACACCAAAGGCCTACGAGCACCATCATAATAATGTTGTTATATGTACCTCCATGAAAAATCTCTATAATTCTACTTTGTATTAAATTATTATTAGCTCTGTGATTTTAATATTCTCTCTGTATGTAATGAGTGTTGATTTTGAAATGTGCTCTGTTATTGCTTTCAGTGTTAAGGCCACTGTGGAATAACAGCACAAAGCTACATGTCACATTACATAACAGTAGCATTCACTACACTCACCAGTCCGCACTTGAATAATCAGTGTGGTCAGACACACTGAACATTATGCACAGCACACAGGATTGTCTCACTATATAACAGTGATGCAGAGCCAAGCTACAGAGCATGTCAGCTCTTAACATGTCTCCACCTCCAGTGCATACACCTGCCTGTACAGTATACAGTGTGTTATTGCTCAGAAGCACATATTATAATAGACACACATCTCCCTTAACCAATCCCACAGATAACAGACATTAGCTGTTGATTCACCATATGCCTGTGACTCAGAGCCAACAGAGGTATGCTATATGCCAACTCTGACAACTCTGGACAGCGAACATCAGCAGAACATTTATTCATGTTTAACAAAGAGGCAGCAGAAGCCTGAAGGACATGTTACCAGTTGTTTAAATTCAAGACCACCGATGTCTAGATGATGAACGTGAATTAAGAGAGATCTGAACTGATGATTAAATGCTGCCACTGAAGTGCAATTGTGCAAAGCATTTAAACCCAAAAGAGTACAACATGCATCCTAGTATAGAACAGTGGACTGATGCAAATGTAAGGCAGATGGAGAATTTCTCATAGACTGTATGACATTGACTTTGTCACCATTATGTCACCTACAGGTTCCTGAAGAGCCGTTGTAAAGCTCAGTGTGGTGGCTCTGGCCACCGCCAGCTCGTCAGTCTTGCCTCTTCCAGCTCCCTCGCCCTTAAAAAAATATTTGTTATGTAGTTGTTCTTAAACTCCAACTTCATTTATTATAACATTTTATAACTGTATGACCCAATTTTATCTTTTATTTTATTTTTGTTGTATTTATTTTGCTGGACTCGTTTCATTGTTGTCTATTGCTGTTTTATTTTGCTCCATGAAGCACTTTGGGCTACATGTTTGCATTAGATGTTCTATAAATAAATAGTTTGAAAGTTTGAATTTGAGTTTAATCTTAATATAATCTGAACAGGTGAGTTGTATATAAATTCACCCTCAGTACAGTTGTCATGAACGGGGAAATTACCTACAGAGACCAAAACAGTTTTTTGTACCAGGCTGTAAACATGTTTATTTCTGCTGTGAAGTTGGACATTTGGACATGGTAGTGTAGCCTCAAATGAGCATTTGAGGAAGTGTAGTTTTTTTGGTTTTCCTGTATTGTTTTTATTTCTCAGCCTTGGAGGCTGCTGCTTGGAATTTCCTCATAAATAAGGGTAGAGCCAAGCATGTGCAGTAAAAAAAAATGTTTATGTCACTGTTTATACCCTTAGCTGTGTTTACCATGGTATGTATTGATAAATCTGCTATTCTATTAACTTTATGATGAAATACCATAAAAGCCTATGTGTAAGGCTGAACAGAAGCCTATAAATGCTCAGTCAGCCAGCATGTACATGTACATATACAATAGGATTAAGCATGAGGGGTGATGGCCATTAGGTGACATTTAAGTCCATGGATTATGAGAAAGCAACCAACCTGCGGCACAGCTGACCTTGATCTCTTGTGTACTTGAGGATTTCAGTACATCGTGACATCAATTCAATTCAATTTTATTTATATGGTGTCATATCATAACAGAATTTATCTCATGACACGTTTCATACAGAGCAGGTCTAGATCGTACTCTTTATAATACTATTTAAAGAGACCAACAGTTCCACCATAAGCAAGCACATCACATTTGGGTGTGTGGTTACCAGGACATTTCTGACCACACCTGACAGGTGAAACTCATTTACAGCCTAATATGTCACCTTTTCACTTTGTAAGGTGGTACGTTTTAACATGTGGTTTCCTGTTTTGTTTGTTCTTGTGCTATGGTCACACACACATATGCATGCAGGTATCGTGAAACACATTCTTGACAACGGTTTCAAACTATTCCACTGGTCTAAAGGTGGCAGTAATGTGCCAAAAAAGGAAACAATGCAACAAGCGATGAGGTGTTTCAAACCTTCAAACCAGCTTTACGTTTTATGAGGGAATGCTTCCTGACTATTCATTTTGAATGAAATGTCTGAACAATGTTTGGATACACAGAATGAGTTTGTCACATCTGCCAAGTCAGTAAAGGGTGTGAGGGGTTAATCATCATTCACACTTTGAGGTGAAATATTTACCTCATTATCTCCTTTTTGTATGGTAGTAATATGTTGTAATGGGATTATAAAATTCCCACACGAGAACACAAAGCTGACTGGCAGGGCAGTCCTGAACTGTTCCTGTATCAGTGACACTGTGCTATAATCCCCTCTTGTTCCCTGTCAAATCAATCCAACAAATGTCAGGAGTCAACATTTCTCTGTGAATTTTTTTCTTTTTTCATTCTTTTTTCCCTTTGTCATCCCATTGGGTAACAGGAAACTTAGACATCATATTATGACTGATTTAAATTTTCAATCCAAGTGTAAAAAACAAAGTAAAAGATGAAGATCTGATTTACAGTGTTTTCACTTGGCAGCAGTGGTATGCAGGGCAATAAGGTAGACCCAGGGGAGCAAAGCTAAGCCAGCAGACGTGTCAGCCAGAACAGGCTGTAACTCTATCAGTAACCTCTCCTGACACATAAAGGCCTCCCCGCCCACGCTCAGGCATACTACCCTGTGTATACTGCTAAAGACATTTTTGTATCTCCTGAACGAGAGAGGAAGAGGCAGGAAGGAAGAGAGAGAAAGAGAGTGGGGAAGTAAGAGAGAAAGAAAAGGAAAGGGAAGGAGAGAAGAGAGAAACAAATGGGAGCGAGGAGAAGGCTGAACTGAGAGGTAGATAGGTGTTCCACTCTCCTGCTCAGTTCTGCCTTAATGCTGATGTTTATTGGAACTGTCAGCCCCAAACCTAGTGCTGCACAATACATAAATACACACACAGACTTATCTACAGACACATAAACACACACACACATTTAGCATTTTAGTTGTTTAATGGAAACATACCTGACACACACACACACACACACACACACACACACACACATGCAGACAGAGACAGAAAAACAGAATACAGAGGCACACACTAGAGAAAACAGTCCATCTCATACTCATAGTGTACTAAATGAAAACCAACACCACTGGTCTAGAAAATAAAAGTAAACACAGCCGGCCTCGTTCAGCATTTCAACATGGATGAACACAGCACTGAAAGGAAGAAGGATGAGCTTCTGGTGTGTGTGTGTGTGTGTGTGTGTGTGTGTGTGTGTGTGTGTGTGTGTGTGTGTGTGTGTGTGTGTGTGTGTGCGCGCACATTTCAATGCATGACGTTAAGCTGTGGTGGAGCTTTCCTGTTTCTAGGTGTAATTAATCTAACCTAATCAAGTCTACAGCCGAAAAAAAAAGACCTGACATGAGCACAAATTATCAGCATAAATGAATTACAGTTAATATTCATAACTATGAGCCGTCTCTGTAACAACAACATTTAGTGTATTTAATTAGCAACTCATAATTTATCTAAGTGCTTCAACATCACAACAGCATTTCCTCTTATCCAGTGGCCATATTGCAGCAGTTTCACACATTTATTTCATCCTGAATTTGTCGTATTTAATTACAATGTTGATAAATATTATTAGAGTCAGTTAGTCCGTCAGAAACAGCAATTATTCTTCATAATGCACTTGTTTTGATATTACTAATTTTAAACAATGTTTTTACATTCCAAAAGATCATCTACTTTTCTAGACGGCCATTTAATTCTGCTACAATGACCATGAATGTTAATGATACTTTCTTCTTCACACATTCCAAGCTGTGGACATGAAGGTTTCATCAGACAGGATGATTTAATGTTTGCTGAACCATCTTCAGTAATACAGCACAGAGCTGAGACTGGAGTATTCTTACATCGATGTCTTTGCTGCAATGAGCCAATTTCCCCCCCAGGGATTATTAAAGTTAGCTCACCTGTCAGCACCACAGGATTGGCAATATGCTGCCAAGAACTTACTGCTGCCTCTCACAGAGTGAGAGAGGAAGAGAGAGAGTCATCTGACCTGAGAACTGCCTCTTGTAGATCAGAATCTTTCTAGCCTGTTGCTCTTCAAAGAACTCTTTTGTTGTGATATCTTGTAAAGGACTATATAATTTGTCTTTCGTTGATCTGTCCATCGTGTCCTGCACAGCCCTGTGCAGCGCTGTGTTTACATATTGAAGTTAGAATATAAGTATGGATGTTCAAATGGACAAGATTGCAAAATTGTTCCTTACAATACATGACATGATGAAATGCAAATTATAGGATGCGACACTGAATCCCTGCCCTGTGTACCAGTGTGTCCCCATTGGTTGTGCTCTGTGACTCTCTTTCTCAGGAGAAAAACATCAGTTAAAATGACCTCTGTTAACTTTTTCTGACGAGGACTTCATGTTGTTGTGTGAATAATGACTGCTGTCCCTGAGAGGCAGAGATGGAAGCGCCACAAAACCTCCTAGTGATGATAAGACACGCTAGACTTCGATGATCCCACGCAGGGAATGCACTTGTCACAACAGCTCACATACACAAGATGGATAAGAAATTATTCATAAATAAGAAATATATAGAAAAAAAGTCATGCTGAAGAAAGAGTCATATTTCTTTTTTTTCTATATAATTACACCACAAAAAACACAATTATAGAAATGATCACAATACACAATTACATACATACACAAATTATCCAAAAATTCACAATTACACCAGTTGTGTTCACAGAGGGGAGCGAAAGAAACTGGTCTTGTGTACTGAAGTCTGTTCTTAGCTGTTCAGATGAAAGTGTAGCGTAAAATGATCCTCTCACACACTGCACCCCATTTGTAGACCATAATTAAATGCTCAGTTTACAAGTAAATGGTAAATGGTAAATGGACTGTACTTATATAGCGCCTTTCTAGTCTTCCGACCACTCAAAGCGCTCTACACTACATATCTCATTCACCCCATTCACACACATTCATACACTGATGGCATTGGCTACCATGCAAGGTGCCAACTGCTCATCAGTTTCTGGATCTAACCATTCATACACATTCACACACCGATGGCACAGCCTTCGGGAGCAATTTGTGGTTCAGTGTCTTGCCCAAGGACACTTCGACATGCAGACCGCAGGAGCCGGGGATCGAACCGCCGATCATCTGATTGGTGGACGACCCGCTCTGCCTGTGAGCCACAGCCGCCCCCACAAGTGATGGGGAGAACAACGAGGGCTGTGGGAAAGATTTGTTTACTACTAAAGTGGACTATATTTTGACAGAACCACAGAACTTGGTTATTGTTAAAGTAACATGTGTCATGGGTATCTGGATTGAGTGGCCTGGAGCTTCTTCATTCGACAGGTCTGAGACTGTCACTAGAATGTCTTTGTATTGAGGTTGGCTGCCCACTAGTAGTACAAATAGTTTGGCAGCTTTCAAAATAAAACATCCTGTATAAAACATTAAAACAGAAAAAGGGAAGGAATTTAACTATGTAGCTACTTACTGATGGTAGAAGCACAAAAGAATGACCAAATCTGAGCAAGTTCACAAAGTCTGACCAAAACAGGATCAAAGCCTCAACATCAGAGCCGTGCCTTGTGTTCAGACAACACCACAGCATTTTGAATTGGGTCACTGCATTAATGCAGAAGGAGGAACAATGTAGAAGGTTCCAGCTAAAAAGAAGTAGAACCTGGTCCAACTTGTGCATCAAGAACTTCAACAAGTGCACTGCAACGAAAGATAAAGTGCCACAGTGATAACTTTCCACTTCAGTATGAATCAAATTCAACCTCCTCTGGACCTATACATACACTTTTTTTCTTTGGGTGTCTTGGATCATATTTCACTGCCTCACTGGTACCTGAAACAACACACACTGCACTAACGCTGGCCTTTTGTTTTCAGTCTAAACACCAACAATCAATATTGCTTACATTTAACGTGACCTCAATCTCTCCCTGTCCATGATGTTTAAGTATAACCGACTAGTTTACTTTGCCTAAACATAATCAAACTGTAACTATAGCTGAAAAAGATCAGAAAACTATGTGAGCCTTTTTTTTTTTTTACAAAAGTGTAACTGCCTACTTTGTGGTTTAGCTCTGAGGACTTGTTGCTCTCACTCACTCACACTGTTCATGCATGGTTTTATCTTAACTTTGGGTTTGCCTTTCCCTCTGTCACTTTATTTTCATCATTTTCAGGAATAAAGCTCTCCTGTCAGCTCTGTTCTTCCTATCTACCCTCTCCTCTCTCTAGTTCTCTCTCCATTACTTGCTCTTCCTCCTTAAGGAGAGACTCAGTGTGAAATTAGTCGTCTCCCATCCCAGAACCAATTTAATGTCTCTGCATGGTGCATCACATGGTCAACTGCTACTTGCCATTAGCCAGCTTGCTTCCTCCATTCAAAGAATTCATGGGGACGCCTACATGTACAAACACTTTACTCTCAGATGCACAACATACTGTACTGTGTGGAGACAGTGTGGGACACTGTATAGCTTAAGGCAAACATACACCACAGTGTGTACCTGACACACAGATATAAAAACACCTATAAATACACATACACACAATGTACAATATAAACCTTGCACACACACACACACACACACACACACACACACACACACACATGAGTATGCAGGCCTCGTTTTCCAGCTTTGATCCCAACTGCTAGACATCCGAACGTTGCATGAATAAACCAATAAACAGCAAAAAGAGGGGAAAGAAAGAGGGATGGGTAATAAAACAGATGAGAAAGAAAAAGGCAGTGATAGAGCATGGAAAACAGAGTGTAAACTAAAGAGAGAGAGAGAGGAAGAGAGAGAGAGAAAAGAGAAAGGAAGCAGTGACTGTGAGCAGAGAGAGAGATGTTGAAGAGAGGAGTCCTGACATCACTCGTCTCTGACGGTTCTTGGAGGCGAGACAGCTGGACATACTGCTTATGCAGCAATACCCTTCTGTGTCGGACTCTCTTCTCCCAACACACACACAGCCACACACACACACACACACACACACACACACACACACACACACACACACACACGTTGTCTGCCTCTCTCCCCCCACAACCCGTCCAACTCCTCCTCCTCCTCCTCCTCTTCTTTGCTTATCCACACTTTGTCCACCTCTTTAAATGCCTGTCCCTTCACTTCTCTCTTTTCCCAGCTTGCCCCTACCTCTCACCTGGCTCTCTCTCCTCTCTTTTCATCTGCAGTAGATGTCTCTCTTCCTGTTCACTGAAGAAAAGGAGGATGAGGTGAGACCCCGGTGGCCCTGCATTCCTCCATCTGTAGGTAGAGTGGGTAAAATCCACTCACACAGTGAGTACACATACAGACACTCAGTTCACCTTTCATTATTCTCACTGTGTTCACACTGATTCAACCTGACCTGTCCTTACAGTGCAGGATGGGAAGGAAATGATTGTTTTCCATCCACAAACTAAAGGTTCAATCTATCAACTCATCAAAATAAAGACACTGACTCATCACGTTCATCTACCTTTAACTTCTTCCTCTCTGCATGGATGGATACCAACCATGACATGCTAGCTTGGTGTGAAGGGGGCTTAATAGCACTCCAAACACAGACATGCCAACTTAATGCTAATCCAACGCAGCTTCAGCAGAAAACATACAGTTTTCTTGCAAGCAATATAAATGTTTTAATTTCACCTAGTGCATTTCAATAGTTCCCTGTACACAGTATTGGAATTGCATAGACCGGGTATAACTGGAAAGATCAGGCTCTCATAGATTCAGTGAGCCTACTTATATCCATGTGTGATGATGTTAGTACAGATATACCCACTCTTGCCAAGGTGCCCTTGATCCCTAACTGCTTATGGAACCAGTTTGATAAGCAGTATTTGTAATCCTAATGATGCCCACCTGCACCTTGGGGTTCTCTTGCTTGACTCCTGACTCTGCAGTGTATGTTAGACATGCTTAAAAGTTATGAACCTCCCGAAATCTCTCAGAACTCAAATCTGATGAAGCTCTCTTTAGTTTTTATGCTCCTCGATGCCTGATACCCTTCCTGAGGACCTCTGAAGGTGCTTCCTCCTCTTTGTCTCATGTTTCTGATCCTTCTTTAACAATACATAGTGCAACTAAATTACTGAATAGGACAGTGGTTATGGCTTTTCCTTTCCTTCTTTTCTGTTTAATTTTCATATAAAGCATAGTGGACTTTCCCTTGTGCATAACATGTGCTGTATGAATAAAGTCTGCCTCACCTTCCTGCTGCACTCTCCCATCTGGACAACTACAGTGCACACAGGTCACAACTATGTCCCACAAACTGGGAATTTCTGGCATCTGCTATAGAATAAAAATCAGAGCAAGTTCAACATTGTCTTTCATAAATAAACTTTCATAAGTAAACTTTCATAAGTAAACTTATGAAACACAGCAGGTGATAGCATCATACTGTAGACTTTTCAGTGAGTTTAACAATGAGTCAGTCACAAAGTCCTCAAAGTTTTTGCATTCCTTTAAAGCTGTTTGGTTCACTTTTTCAGATATCTGAAAACTTGTGATGTGGAGAAAGTTACCGATAGAGTTTGAGGTGTTTTGAGAGAAAAGACTCAATGTTGAACACAACTTGAAAAAGTAGTTGTAGCATTCGCTTTGCTGGCGTTACCTTCCCCTCCTATTTATAATACAAAGAATATTTCAGGTTCACTCTGTCCATGTGTCTGCACGTGTGTTTCTTCTTTTTAAACACAGGCAGATATTTAAATACAGTTACTAACAATTTGCAAATTAAGCAGGTTTCAGTCAAGAGTGAGAAATCCAGTATTTGTCACACCTCAAATCAAATCAAATCAAATTAAATTTTATTTCTAGAACCAATTTCACAAAGTACATTTGCCTCAGAGGGCTTTACAGTCTGTACAGGGAGTGACACCCTCTGTCCTTAGACCCTCGGTTCAAGTGAGGAAAAACTTGCCCACAAAAAACCTTTAACAGGGAAAAAAGGTGGAAGAAACCTCAGGAAGAGCCACAGAGGAGGGATCCCTCTCCCAGGACGGACAGATGTGGAATAGATGTCACGTGTACAGAACAAATCTACACAAACATATTGTACAATTACAATGACTGATAAAATAACAATGAATCACAATGAATGATAAAATGATTACAGTAGCAGTGGAACCTGTGATAGAGATAGAGAGACACAGATGCACAGCAGCAGCAAATCATCAACTAACTATAAACTGTAATGGAGATATGGTAACAATAATGACAGTAATAATATGTGTAGTGGACGTCATGCAGGATCACAGCAGCAGCCATGATCCGCAAGAACCTGCTGGACGAGAGAGCACAGAAACTCCGGGGAAGAAGTTTAGTTAGTAACATGCATTAATGAGACAGGTATGTTTACAGATGGTGGGAGAGAGAGAGAGAGAGGGGGAGAGAGAGAGAGAGAGAGAGAGAGAGAGAGAGAGAGTCTAGTCCTATAACAGCATAACTAAGGGATGACCTGAGCCAGCCCTAACTATAGGCTTTATCAAAAATCAAAGTCTTAAGTCTATTCTTAAAGGTGTTGACCGTGTCTGCCTCCTGAACCCAGAATGGTAGTTTGTTCCACAGAAGAGGAGCCTGATAGCTGAAAGCTCTGGCTCCCAATCTACTTTTGGAAACTATAGGATCCACAAGGAACCCAGAATCCTGAGAGCGCAGTGTTCTAGAGGGGTAGTAAGGTACTATGAGCTCTTTTAGATATGATGGTGCCTGACCATGAAGAGCTCTGTAAGTAAGGAGAAGAATTTAATTTAAATTCTATTCTAGATTTAATAGGCAGCCAATGCAAGAAAGCCAAAATGGGAGAGTACTTTCTAAATAATAGTAAACCACATTAGGGGACAGTTTATTTGAGCTCTGAGTACCCATGATTCCACTTCCTCCAAAAAGTTTTCATTTTATTATTAAATATATATCACATGAAAACATTCAGGCAGCATTTGTTACTGCTCATTATATATGTTTTACTAAGGAGTTAACCATTTTGCATATCCATATTATAATTATATAATCATTATAATCAGTATAATCATCTTTGGAAACAGCTAGCTGATCCTGATCCACTGGTTTTGTACAGTCAGCTAAATCTGCTGCCTTGAGCTTCTGGCGTTTTCCTGTTCCTCTCAAGTTTTCTACCCTGTTAGATCTCAGGGTAGGAGATGACCTTGGGTTTGTCATTGAAATCTGCTTACAAAGTCAGGAGGATATGATGGATTTAACTGGTGGCTGGACTGCTGCTGCTGCAGCAACCTAACCATGATGCTGGTGTCCTTCAGAAATCTTGAAACTGTCCTCCCAAGAAAAATTACATCAGCAGTTTCAGAAAATAAACAATAAGAACACATGATTCAGTTCAATTGAAACCTTCACCATGATCATTCCCTAAACTTAGTCAAGTCAAATTGTGCAAATAACCCAACCTTAATAGCTGAGTCGGAAAACCTGTTTATTTATCCTAGGGTCATTGGAAGACACTGAGGGATTATGTCGTCCTGTGAATAACGGGCTCAGATCAGAAAACACCTCGATGATCCTTCTGGACGCAGTTTCTAACAACACATTTTGCAGTTTGAGGACTTGTTGGGAGTCTCAAACCACTAAACATCCAAAAGATCTTTCAGCTTATTTGTTTCTAGTTGTATTTGGTCAACTCTCTCCATTCCCATCAGCTTCAGTTTCCAGAATACCTGCCGATAACCAAATGGCAAACAAATTCAGCACTTGGCTGGTAAACATAGTGGAGCTTTTAGCAGATAAAGAATCAGAAATTTCCATTACCGAAAACAACTACACTCAGAGTAGATATTAGTCTTATATTTACCAGGGTGACTAAAACACAACTACTAATGAAGGATTTTTAGCCTGCTCGTAAAAAGTGAGCATTGTGTTTGCAGCGCTGCCCCTAAGTGTCAAAAAAAGACAGTTACTGCAGGTTTAAATGAAGTGTGGAAGTAATAGCAGTTATATCTTAATCTGTTTTCTAATAAAAATGAAAGTGAAATGTTCAGCTGGTGATAAAAAAATCCTCCTTCCCAGCAGCTCTGTAGGCACCACTGCTCTGCTACATGTAAACCCCCACACAGACTGTCCTCAGGTAAATCAATTCAGACATGCCAATCTTTCACCCCATGTCACAGACTCGTGCTGTATATGAAGTTATGCTGACATAAGAAGGGAATGCATTACCTCTACACTATGCATTGTCCAACTCCATTATGCAAATAGCTTGCTCCTCGTGCTTTCTCGTTTGGACATCAGCACATGTGTGTATTTGTGTGTGCATGTGTGTTTGTGTGCACATGGCTGGAGGCCAGGCTGACATATATATACACATTTACATTTTATCTTGTCATTTTGGATTTGTCATAAATCTACCTGCAGAATAAGTTGTTTCTGTGCTGCATGCAAGAACGTGTGCTTGTGAATTTATGTGTTTGAGTGTAATTGCAGTGAGCACACAAGGACATTTGAAACGATTACGGGAGATGAAGGACATCAACAATGCCTCAAGTATTGATGGCTCCCATTAAAGACATGTATGCCATATGCCAAGCTACTGCACCTGATGAACCACTCGTATAGTTGATTGACTATTCTGCTATTTGTCCCATCTAATGTTATTATTGTTGTCTCATTCAGGACACAAACACGTCCAAGTTCAGGTAGGATAGCTGTTTTTTTGATGGATTTCTTCTTTTTTTTTTGTCATTCGCTTTCTTTCTCTTCACCGCAGTGCAAAGACGTCCATGCAGCTGAGGGAATTTTTAATGAAGGCAGCTTTGGATAATACGGCCTCACCCAGGGGACAGCTTGTTTGGAAATAATTATCTCTTACAGCTGGCAGAAAGGGGGAGAGAATAAAAGAAGAAGGAAAAAGAGGAGAAATGAGTGGCGCAGGAATGATAAGGGGGGAGAAAAACACAAAGAGGAAATGTAAAGTATCTTCATCTGACTGCACCGAAACACATGAGAGTAAAAGTGATAAAGAGGTGAAACTCTGCTCTACTTGTTTAAATTGACTAGTACGGTTATTAACATCTAGTATTTACAGTGAGCAACTACAGTCACTGACTTAATGCCTCATACACACACACACACACACTTCCAGTTCAAGAGTACAAAAGCTTAAATGGAAGTAGAGCATGGCTAAATTCAGCTGCATCTGAGCACAAAAAGATGGGATGATAAAGAAAAACAATCACAGAATGAGGATTTAGGATTAAATTAGAAATACTGCAGATGCGTGTTAAAAATGCTGAATAGCTTTTATCCTTGTGTAGCCTCTCTGTGTGGCTGGTTATTATTTTTAACCCTCCTGACTTCTGCGTGTGTGATAGCATGCTACATTTGCTCAATCTATTGTGGGCTGCTGAATACAAATACAGCCACAGCACGCCACATCAATCCCCTGCTGCTGTTGTCATTTCCCTAAATCATCCACACACACACACACACACACATACACACTGTAAACGCACACTGATGCAATCGCATGCCAATACCCAGACATGTCCCACCCTTCCCCTCTTTACATTTTATTTCCTTCAACCCGTGTTTTTTCTTTCATCTTTACTTCCTTCTTGACTTTCCGGCACGTCCGTCTTTTCCAGCAGCCTTATAATGCTAACAAAGCCAATGAAGAGCCTTCAGGTGAGATGGGTCAATGCTACAGTTTCATCTCTGCACAAAGACACCTTCAAACACCGAGCGGAGAAGAGCAAGGAGGTCAGAGGGGAGGAGGGGAAAAAGGTAGAGGGGGGAGAAGAGAAAGGAGGATAAGAAGAATATTGAGGGAGAGGATGAGTGATAACAAGTGATAAAGCCAAGGACGAGAGGGAGAGTTGGGATGGGAAAAACAAAATGGCAGGACGAGAGGAGCAGGTGGATAAAGACGTGATTATGATAAACCAACAGCATGTGTACACAAAGCTCCATCTCCCTCTCCCACTCTCTCTCTCTCTCTCTCTCTCTCCCTCTCCCCTCATCATCTCTTTTCTGTGACGAGCCGCTAATTTATGACATGATAGCCTCGGCCATGTGCCTGAGAGGCACACATAAATCTACCTCATCACTGTTAAACACAAGGGCACGTCAAGGATACCGCCTTCGATACACTGCAAAAAAAATAAAATGGCCACCTCAACAAGTCATTTTATCCTGTGTTCAGTCTCCAGATCTTCTTTTCTGACCATGGACTGATAAAAATCAACTAATTCCCCATGTGTCAGTGCTCTAATCATTATCCACTAATGAAAACAACACCTCATTAAAAAAGATTTATCCTCGATTTTTATTGTGGCAGAGTTTCCTCTTTTGAAGAAAAATATTAAAATAGATCGGAAATGATTAGTAGATTACATAAAAAATATTTTCTAATGATTTACTTTTTTTGATTTTCTGGTTCCAGCTTCTTAAACGTGAAGATTTGATCATTTTCTTTGTCTTTTTGTGTGTTTTTGGGACGCCTTTTCTGATGTTTTATAGAGAAAACATTCAACTGATTCATGAAAACCATAAATAATGTAAGACACAAAAGTGAAGTTAAAAAAAGATGGATCATTTTTGGATGACAGAGGCCTGGATATGTGATAGGAAGAAGAACAGAAGGCAAAATATAATATTTCTTTAATTCCAGGAGGTTTGTTGACCTAAAAGACAGAAAGAGAAGCTAAAGGGAGATGGAAATGCTGGCATGTAGAGAGTATAATAGGTAAATCATTAGACACTGAAAACAAACAGAAGAAGAGAGTCTCTTTGATTAACAGGAAGGCAGCAGCACCAAGGTTAGTCAGTCTTGGCAAAAAAAAAAAAAGGAAAAAAAAGTCAGATGAGACCAAGGAGAGAAGGCAAAGTGGATTATGGGAACAGAAAAGATCAGTTGGTCTGATAAGCTTATTGTCCTCCCCTTTAGTGCGCTATGCCCTGCTCCACAGCGGGAAACTGACAAAGGCAAGCCAGAGGCGCTACATTAAATCAATCAAATTTCAATTCAAATTTTATTTGTATAGCCCAAATTCACAAAACACATTTTGCCACTGAGGGCTTTAAAATCTGTACAGGGAGTGACACCCTCTGTCCTTAGACCCTCGGTTCGAGTGAGGAAAAACTTGCCCACAAAAAACCTTTAACAGGGTAAAAAAGGTGGAAGAAGAAGGGAGAGAGAGGTAGGGAGGGAGGGGGAGTCAACCTGGCAGTCTAATCCTATGGCAGCATAACTAAGGGATGATCTGAGCCAGCCCTAACTATAAGCTCTATCAAAAAGGAAAGTCTTAAATCTACTCTCTGCCTCCCGAACCCAGAATGGTAGTTTGTTCCACAAAACAATTCCATATTCAAACACAAGGCATCGTATCACAAGTCTCCATAAACAGCCGCATCACACAAATATGCAATCACACAGCATGCACGCACAAACTCACACACCCACAGAGTCATTCACATTCCATCCTGTACGTTGCAGAAACTAGGTGCGACACCACCACAGGCATCAGTGATGCTATCAAAAAAGCCTTCCACTATAGGCTCCGTGTAATTTTCAACATCATCACCAGTTAAAAGCGACTCACAATCTCCAGCGTGCGCCTACATGATCCTCCCTCTCTCTCTTTTTCCATAATGCCATTGTATCTCTTGCCAAGGGGCTCTTGTCTATACATTCTCCTCACTGCAGATAATCAAAGCATGTACGTAGAATTAAATATGCACATTAATCACTCATATACTTCTACACACACACACACACACGCACACGCATACAAATGCACATGTATGCCCCGCTAATGAAAAAAACAGCGCTGCCACATAAACGCATGCAGATCACATTCTAAACAATCATCCGGCGTTTGGAAAAAAAGGCTCCCGAGGGGTGAACCTCATCCCATCTAATGCAATTTCTTCGATGTTCAAGCGATAAATAAATAAATAAATAAATAAACTCCTCCCAGTGTGTGCCCTAATTAATTTAGAGCAGTGAAGATTGAATTAAGGCTGGATCAAAGGCACAGGGAATGCACTTTACATTGAGATGATGAAAAATAAGAAGGGAGGTGTAGGGTATGATGTAGGTACCAGGAGGCGTGTGAGAGGGCGAGTGACAGGTCACTCAAAGAAATCAACATTAAGAATACAGTAGAGCTACATACTGTACATCAGAGAGACTAGAAACCTTGATTTTAATTAGTATGATTTATTGAACATTTGTACTTTTTATGTTTGTTTAGAGAGGTGAAATTCTACATCATGGACTGATGTCACTGGGAGACCAGTGAATCCATCCATCCATCCATTCCACCCATCCATCTGTTATCTGTAACCTCTTCTCCTCATCAGGGTCACAGTGGGGCTGAAGCCTATCCCAGCTGACTTTAAGTGTGAGGCAGGGTACACCCTGGACAAGTCACCAACTGCGAGGTGTTGTGCGAGGTATTTTATTTTGAAAATCAAACGCATTCTCTATGCAGTTTCTGTGTCTGCCTTCCGGCTAGCTCGAGCTGCTCACAGCAAAAATAGAACAGCCACGTATTCTGTGCAGAGCTGAGCGGAGACTGGCTTCTGGGACACTTCTGAAACATTGACTAGAACAGCCGTGTATAGCTCCAGAATGTGGCGCATCCATGCTCGGTGGAATTTGGGCGTAAGTCTTTGCTTTTTTCACTTCAGGTTCAAATTTTTTTGAGGTTTTGAAATTTTCATTTCACTTATTTTCTTGTAGAAGTGACAAATAATACTACAACATTAAATCTCTTCATTCTCTTTTGTCATGTTCCATTGGAACTTTTTTGCATGGAAGCACTTAAAGTAGAAAGGTGTGTGTGGGGTCATGATGAGGACTCCAGTTATAGTTACCATGATTACTTCAAATCATTAAGTATGTAGGTGCTAAGCAGCAAGAGAATAAAACACGAGGGAACTATGACCCTAATCATTTCCAGTGATATAAAATTTAAGTTCTGATAACAATCCTGTAACCCCAGTATATTTGTATATTGTTGACATTAGAAATGTATGTCAGTCATGTGCAGGGTATGATGCTTTATCTAGATATCTGTAGATACACTTGTAATTCCATATTTACATCAAACATGGATCCTAACATTGTAGCTGATCATATTGTTCTCTCTCCATGGACAGCCTTTGCCTCCATTATGCTGCACATTATAATATGCATGTGCGTGCAGTTTTACAGCACGGCATCAAAAATGCAGAGAGTCCGCACGTTTCAATTTAGACACAAAACAAGCTGTTCAGATCGCTGCACACATGTGAAATGCTCCGTGCATCATGTTATACCGTCAAAAAATGTACATGCCAAGCTGCTGTCTTTCTGGTTACATCAAGAATTCACAACTAAATTCAGGTTGTTTTGCAGGAAGGTAAATGTTGGGATTAGAGGTGCTAAGTTCACTTCACTGGTGCTTCTGAAGCTTTCTGCCGCCTCTCATGGCCATGACAGAGCTATTCCACCCTCTAAGGAATGCCACAAGATGTAGCTGAAAGCGTCAGAAACACTAAAAGTACATGTAAATGGATTTTGGTGTGAAATTACAGCATAATAATGATTATTCTCTATTTTAATTTTAATTTGGCATTTAGTAATGAATACATTGTAATGTACATTATGGAGTTGTATCAATGCTTTAAAGATTTGCTTCTAAACTAGGACTTGTTAAGTGTATGAAAGCAGTAATGTTGGTTGTCAAGCTATTATTGGTGATCTAATTTTTCACTGTCACATTTTCATATCCCCAGACGTTCACAGCTGGCAGCCACGGAGCTGGAGCTAAGTTAATTTTCACTTGCTTATTAGAATGCTTCCTTACTGCCGTTTAATAAAGCAATAAGGTTCAAGGCCATGTTTTACAGTGTCATGGTTTCCAGCTTAATGTCTGCTTGCCTTTCATACAAGAGTGCATATCAGAGTCAGCATTGTGCATAAAGCTCTCGCTGATGATTTTCCATTTGATTTAGCACAGCTGATTGATGGCGTCGACCCAAACGAGAAGAAAATGAAAAATGTGTTTGGATTTTTTTTTTTGACCATCGGGAAGAGACAAACTCATCCCCAGACAAACAAGCCGTTATGTCTTTGTATGTCATACAAGCACTCGCTCACTCGAACATACACACACATACACATACACATACATTCTGTCTTCTTCTCTGGATCAAACACACACACACACAGACACACACACCTACATTTGTTGCTGCTGTCTTAATGGATGGAGTGAGAGGAGGGCCTCATTTGCCAAAGTGTCTGCACTGGACTGATTGCAGCGGGGTGATGAATGGCTGATGGAGGCTCTGCAGGGGTGCAGAGGAAACAATTAGTGCCATGTTGATCTCTCCTCTTCTCCTCCACCCTCCACCCATCCCTCATCCCCATGTTCTCTCTCTGAATCTCCTGAGTGTTGTCCCAGTCAATCATTGTCTCTCTTTTTCCATCCCATCAGCTGGACCAGTCCTCTGTCTCTCTATCTCTGTACCTCAATGAATTTGCACCTTATCGCCATTAGTATTAATATGCATCTTGAGGGTAGAGAGGGAATAGGCATACATGAATAAAGATCGAAATAGGGAACGGGATGAGGGTGTGTCAAGAGGACAATGAAGTGTCCCTGTGATGCCAACATCATTAATGGCAGCTGCTGGTGGTCAAAGCAGGCAGGTGAGAGGGGATGGAGAAAGGTACGTGACATCACTTGAGGCAGTTTATCAGATTCTCTTCTGACATATAAATTTAGATGGGTGACAGATTAAAGAAAATACTAACATAAAGTGTCTTAGTGTCTACCACATGCCACCAGAGCAGCTTCTATACTCATTGGCATCAATTCTACAAGTCTCTGGAACTTCACTGAAGGGTTGGATCATCATTTTTCCAAGAGATATTCTGTCATTTTGTGTTTTGATGATGGTGGTGGAGAACGCTATCTAAAGCCCTGTTCAAACAGGGACCAACATTTTACCTACTGACCCGTTTGGATCTGCAGTCTCTCACTCTGGTCATGTAGTGTGCAGCAGACAAGAGCTCCACAAGTTTCTGTTTATGTCCCAATAAACCATTTAAAGAGATCTATATTTCAGGACACTCACTACGGTGGTCAGTGTAGGACAGTAGTTGCATGTGCATAAGACAAGCACGACCACAACAGTTTCATGAGATCAAGCTTTGATTAATTGTCCAGACGCTCCTACCTCCCTGAATGAATTACAAGACATGTCAATCGCTCCTTGTCTGAAAAGTCCATAACACGTTGGTCCAAAATCTCCTATAGGTGTTCAGTTGAGTTGAGATGTAGCGATTGCAAAAGTCATATCATCTAATTCACATCATTTTCATACTTCGATCATTCAGCGAGCCCTCAAGTGGACAAGTGGACCTAAAACATTCCAGCAAATTGCTCCTAACAGCAAATCAAATCAAATCAAATCAAATCAAATCAAATCAAATCAAATCAAATCAAATCAAATCAAATCTAATCTAATCTAATTTTATTTGTATAGCCCAAAGTCACAAAGTACATTTGCCTTGGAGGGCTTTACAATCTGTACAGGACCCTAGGTCCGAGTGAGGAAAAACTTGCCACAAAAAACCTTTAACAGGGAAAAAAGGTGGAAGAAACCTCAGGAAGAGCCACAGAGGAGGGATCCCTCTCCCAGGACGGATAGACGTGCAATGGATGTCACGTGTACAGAACAAATCAACACAAACATACTGTACAATTACAATGAATGATAAAATTACAGTGAATTCGTCCCCTGGCAGTCTAGTCCTATGGCAGCATAACTAAGGGATGACCTGAGCCAGCCCTAACTATAAGCTTTATCACAAAGGAAAGTCTTAAGTCTACTCTTAAAAGTGTTGACCGTGTCTGCCTCCTGAACCCAGAATGGTAGTTTGTTCCACAGAAGAGGAGCCTGATAGCTGAAAGCTCTGGCTCCCAATCTACTTTTGGAGACTATAGGAACCACAAGGAACCACAAGAATCCTGAGAGCACAGTGTTCTAGAGGGGTAGTAAGGTATTATGAGCTCTTTCAGATATGATGGTGCCTGACCATGAAGAGCTTTGTATGTGAGGAGAAGAATTTTAAATTCTATTCTAGATTTAATACGTAGCCAGTGCAAGGAAGTCAAAATGGGAGAGATGTGATCTCTGATCTTGGCCGCCGCCGCTGTGCTTCTGTGTCTTTCTATCTCTATGTTGATTTGAAGTAACAAATGCATGGACTAGTTTTTCTGCATCCGCTTGAGACACAATGTGTCTGATTTTGGCAATGTTACGTAAGAGGAAGAATGCAGTCCTCGAAATTTGTTCTATGCGGATGTTAAAAGACAAATCCTGATCAAAAACAACTCCAAGATTCTTTATGGTGGAGCTGGAGGCCAGGGTGATCCCATCTAAAGTAACTAAGTCTCTAGAATTTAATATCAGAAAATTGTAGGTCATCCAACTTTTTTTATATCCTTAAGGCATGCTTGGAGTTTAGTTAACTGATTGGTTTCATCAGGCTTGATCGATAAATATAATTGGGTGTCGTCAGCATAACAATGAAAATTAATGAAGTGATTCCTAATAATGTTCCCTAAAGGAAGCATATATAAACTGAATAGAAGTGGTCCTAGTACAGAACCTTGTGGGACTCCATGGCAAACTTTGGTATGCATGGAGGATTCATCATTGACGTTAACAAACTGAGATCGATCTAAGAAATACTAAACCAGCTTAGGGTGGTTCCTTTGATGCCAATTTGATGTTTCAGTCTCTGTAAAAGTGTCCTCAGATCCCCTCACTGCAGGGGTAAAGCATTAAAACCTGTAGCGTTCTCTTGGCAGATGCCAAACATGCACTCACCCTCTTGGAGAGAATATGATCAAGGATGACTCAACTGACCAGATCACTTTGTTCCACACCTCTGTAGACCAGTGCAGATTTTTACTCCACTTATCTCTCAAATATGCATTCATCTTTGTAAAGAGGCATTTATGCACTGTAACCAGACTATAATATACTCTATGATTGTTGGTACAGTTCCTGTTGTCAATCTGATTACATCATACATTCTCACTGGAGGAAGAGTTGCTCTGTTTTTGTGCTCCTCACATATTGCACTTAAGCACAAGTAACACACTCATCAGCCCTGTTTAGTCTGACTGGGACTGAAGCGCCTGCCATCTAAGCCCCAACAATGAACCCTCTTTCAAAGTCACTTAGATCTTCTCCTTGTGCCATCTAGGCCCGCTTAGCATTTCTTACCTGCCACAAAGTATGATTGGATGTTGATTGCTTAATTCTACCATGCAATGCAGCTGTGTGGAAACATTTACATTCGTACTGTTTCTTAACTCATTTATTCCCTGAGTTCTGTCACCAAGACATTATAGAGGTTAGCTGATTTGTTAGAGGTTGCTGGGGTCGTAGACAGCCTAAGAGGTTGACAGCAGACTCTATTAAGGGTTTCTAAATTATTTATCTTTTTTATTTACAGATAATATTCTCCATAAAGCAGGAAAGCAAAGTGCTATCTTAGTAAAGATGGAAATCCAACATCTCTCTCGCTCTTTTGATTTATTTAATGTTTTGTTATACAATTTTTAAAGCTTTTTATCTGATGTTTTTTCTGACTGTTTTTATAATTTCCTTGTCATTGTGTTTTGTGAATGTTTCTTGTCAGGTCTTTCTTGGAAAATGATTTTAATCTCAATGAAACTGCCTAATTAAATAAAAAAAAACAATATAATAACTGTGAAAATCATGATAAGCAATTGTCTCATTATGTTATTTGTTGTATTGATAGAAATTGTATGCATTGTATGCATTGTGTGTGTGTGTGTGTGTGTGTGTGTGTGTGTGTGTGTGTGTGTGTGTTGTGCACTGAAGCTCTTGTACCCTGCACAGGACACATTGTATTAAGTGTGTCTGTCCCACAACGAGGTCAGGTTGATGAATGGCCACTCCTCCCTAAAGTGCTAGGCAGGACCAATCTGTTTATGTCACCACTCAGCGGACAACAATAAGTGTGTGTATGCACCTGTACAATATATCCACACACTTTGCATATGTGCTTTGCACAGACATGCATTTATTCACCTTGTGTCACCTTTATGAATGTATTAATGTGTTGTATAATCAGAACAGTGTGTGTCATGTGCATGTGTGTCAACTTTTGGACAAGAGCCACAGCAGGTGTCAGAAAACCCTGCTTTGTAGTTACACAGCCCAGGTAGACAAATCGCTCACACTGAGTCACTGATCATCACTACAAATAGGTCATGACATAAACAGGCTAAAGAAGGAGGGTGGAAGCAGTGGAGAGCATCCCATAACTGAAAACCTAAGTGTGATCTCAGCAGGAGGAAATAAGTGGTTATAAATGCCCATGTGTACATTTTAATCTTTCATTTAAAGGCAAGACTGTAAAACTGCTAATTCCCAATTAATCATGCAAATGTTGACTGTACCTTTGATTTGTGTGATCAGTTTTGGTCTCATATTCACAGTACTGTCTAAATAAACTGTTCTCAACTGGATTTTCAGTATGTTTACACTGCTAATACAGAATGTGTTCATTATAACCATTTACTGTATGTCCTATTAAAGTGAACTAAACTGAAAGACTGTAAATTCATCCATCCAAGATCCATCCATCTTTTTTTATTTTTAAGCATGAAACACAGATCAGCTTGACCTCTACACCTCTACTTTCAAACCACTCAAAACACGTTGTGTTATGATGTGTATTGTTTTGGGCATGAAACACAGATCAGCTTGACCTCAACATCTCTACTTTACAACAGCTATATTCAATGTCAGCCACAGGCCTCCACTCAGGGAGCATTAACCTGACCTTTGGTACAAAACATTCTGTTCAATCAACTCTCAAGAGTTCAGTTGTAAACATGTCGTACATGAAAAAATAAAATATTATTAATGTGAAATAATTGCTCTCAGTGAAAATCATGCAGAAATGGTGAATCAGTGTCACTTTAACTTTAATGATTTATTGACAACATTTGTAACTGAATAATCATGCATAGAGGTGGTTTGATCTAAAGATTGCCGAGTTCTAAATATTTGATTTGAAATATTTAAGCACAGAACATATGCTAAGAGTGCTAATTTGTTTTCGAAATAGGAGAGTTGGTTGTATTTCATTTTCATGTATAAATACACTCTAATTCAGACAGAGTTCAGACTGCTCATATGTCAGTTAGATGCAGAACCACAAATGACATCTGTAAAACTGAACATTATCCTTCATGTAGGGTTTATTTATACTGTTATTATGTTAATTTTAGTTGTGTGTACATAGTTCAAAGGTAACTGAATGTACATTATATTCTCAAACACTACTTATCTATTTTAGAGGGTTGAGCCTGTCACTGTAAGAGCTGAGTGTGTGAGCTGAGGAGCTGTGGTTTTCAGTTTCTTACCATAAGCCCTATAATCTCTGTTAAATGGTTTAATATGACATGGAAGATCTAAAATGGAAGTGGTTTGAAGTCAAGACAGAGAGAGAGAGGGAGAGAGAGAGAGAGAGAGAGAGAGCACTGCCAGAATGAGAATTGTGCCCTAATTCATTTCACTCAGGTAGTTAATTCAATGCAATTCACTACACTCACACACTTATCTGGAGTGCTTTAGGAGAATATGGCAGATATAAAATCTCATTCCACTGACAATATGAAAACTGAGAGACAAAAAAAGACAGAGGCGAGAAGTTTTGAAAAAAAGAAGAAAAATAGATTTTGAAGCCTCATTTTAGCACCATGGTCCATTTATTATACAAATGACTTTTCATTGTCATCTCATGGTGTACAGTAGGCATCTCCGCTGAGTTTCATTTCACCACATCAGAGGAGGGAGGTGTGTATCACAGAGAAGCACATAGCTGTCCTGTCCTGTCCAGCGCTGTTTGACTGATTTTGATGTTTGCCTTTGTCACACTCGGTGGATTACAACCATCGAGGAAAGGTCAAAGTGATTTTCAAGACCTGTGTGGGCTGAGCTCCTCCACACAAAGTTGAGAGTAGAGATCACAGTAGAGGGAATCAAACAGAGTAGATATACCCATGGCAACGATGCTCATTATCATTATTATATGTCATTATAATGAAAACAGGTGACTTTTTTTTTTTATCCTGAGGCCCAGTCACTTTCTGATCATGTTGCTGCATGTACAAAGCCTCAGACAAGCAACATATAATATACACTTGCATGCACATACACATGTCTGTCTTACATCAAACTCAGCAAGCTAAGTCTTGTTATCCACGGCAGTTTACAGAAGACTGCTGCACTGGTAAAGACACATTTACATTGATTTCAAACCTTGTAGCTGGTGAGCATAAAGGGCTTTAAACTCACAGAATGTAACAGCAGAGGATTTCAGCTTTTAAAACTGAGGGAGTTATGGGTTCATTAATGAAAGAGCCCCAGAAGTAGCTGTAGAAAAGCTCTCTGAGCTTGTGTAGCCATTATGGTGAGCCCTCCTGGAAATATAAAGAGGTAGAGAGGCGCTTGAATGTGCTCTTGTCAAGGTAATGTGTGTGGGAGTGTGTGGTCTGTCTATGTGTGTGTGTGTGTGTGTGTGTGTGTGTGTGTGTGTGTGCCCATGTGTGCCCATGTGTGCCCATGTGTGCAAGTACAGCAATGAGTGACTGAATGAGTTAAAAAGAACCACAGAGATAGATAGACAGCAGGGAGAGGGTAATCTTTCTCAAAGTGCTGATGGAGGAGAAGCGTTCTACCTTTCTGTCTGTCTGTGACTGTGTGTACATGTGTGAATGTGTGTGTGTGTGTGTGTGTGTACGTACATGTGCATATACATCTGACTCATCTTAGTCACTGCCTCCCATATTGTGCATCTGTAGTCAACATGCTTATGTTTCCAACTGACCATGTGGCCATGTGTGTGTCCCAGTCCGTGTTATTTGTTTGTATGTTTTTGTCTCTGATGCACGTGCCCCGTGTGGGTGCGAGGAGGGTTGCTGACAGTGACAGAGGAGCAGGACACTGGGTAATGGAGTTTGTACCAGTCGAGAGTGCATCACACTGACAGATGCTAGTCCCCTTGGACACCGTGGGGGAGGAAGTGCTCATTCACTCTCATTGCCACCTCGTGGGAGGGCCTGAAGTACTGCTTCACACACACACATTCACACACACACACACACACACACACACACACACACACACACACACACACACACACACACACACACACACACACACAGTCATGGTAGGGCAGAAAGAGGATGAACACACACTTATACACACATACTTGCACATAATAAAAACACAGGTTTTACACACATGCTGTACACTATACATTACTGACAGTTATAGGAGGGTAGTGTGGCTTCACAGACACGCACATGTTTTTGTCCCTTGTGAGCATAGTGTGTGTTCTATGTTTTTCTTATAAGGTTCAGCTCACCCCAATATCACACAAATATACAAAGTTATATACCCAGTGTTTGTGTCTTCAACAAAGTACCAGATAATATCTCTCTCTCCCTCTCAGAGCCTAGAAGAAAAGAGACCCTAGTTAAATGGTGAATGGACTGTGTGTGTGAGGTCATGTCTAATTTTGGTGTTTTGTCTCGTCATTTTCTGTTTTATTTTGAAAAGTAACTCTCCTCTCGTTTCAGGTCACTTGCTCTTGCTTGTGTCACCTGTAGTCTGCGTGTCCCTTGTCATGTGCCAGTGTGTTCGTCTTTATTTGTCATGCAAGCCCGTGCCCTTGTTCATTGCCACAGCCACAGCTTTGCCTTGCTTAGCCGCTTTGAGTTTTTCCTCATAAGAGTGATTTTTCTTTGTAGCTTTATAGCATTAGTATTCTGTTTGGTAGTTCATATATTGCTGTTTTGTTTTCCTCCGATTAAAGTGATTTTGCGTTTATTCAGATTTAGACCTTCTATGTATTTCTAATGTTTCTTAGTTATCTGCATTTTCCTTACTAGCTTTTGTTCGGAGCACTTTTTGTTTGTTAGAGTTTTGTTATTCTTCCTTGTTAGGTCAGTTTACTTCAATTCTTAGATTAGGACAAGTTAGTTAGTTTGTTTAGTTAGGGTAGTCAGACTTAATGTATTTCCTTCTTTTAGAGTGACTTTTATTTTGTTTTTATTTTTGAGTTCACAGTCATATCAGGAGTTTTTTGTAACCCTTTAATTTGCACTCTGTTCACAGGATTACTCAAGCTGCTTCTTCTGAATAAAGATCACTTTAAATTCATCTGCTCTGAGTCCTGCCTTGAACCTGTCCTGACAGTACACACTGGCCAGTATGGACTCAGCAGAGACAGATCAGGTGACAGCGGCCCTGGAGGACCAGGAGTCACGCATATCTCGTCAGGAAGAGTTCCAGACGATCGTGGCAGCACATCTCAGCGTCCTGTCGAGCAGAGTGTAGGATCTCATAGATCATCTTGCTAAGACGTCAGGTCCATCCACCGCTCCTGAAAGCCCAGCAGCCCCCGCTCCTGCTCTGGCAGTATCCGGCTTCAGACCGGAAATTAGACTGGCATCCCCAGAGCGGTTTTCAGAAAAAACTGGTTCAGTGTAGACTCGGTCTCAAACTCGCGGCCCGCAAACCAATTGCTGCCCGCTGGATGATATTTTGTGCTTGACATCAAAGTTTAGTGTTAGTGCAGCCCGCGCATTTTTCTCAAATGCACCTTTTTGCCCAGTCCTTGCGTGGGCCGCATTCAGGGTTGCCAGATGGGTGGTTTTGCAATCTATTTTGCAGGCAAAAATGGGTTTGGTGGATAAAATTGGGCTGGTTTCAGATCAGTTCAGCGGGTTTTTGTAGCCGAAACACGGGCACTTCAGATCCTTCCTCTGTTCAGCAGGCGGCAGTCTCACTCACTCACACACAAGAGGAAATAGCTCACATTTCTTCAGGTTTCAGGAGTCCAGAGGCTGTAGAGAATAGGTCTATTGTATGGACAGCAATGGGAACTTGGGTGGCATTTTTTAAGAATGATGTGGTATCGTCAGCCTGCTGACTGATTATGATTTCTCTATCTGCAATAAAGACACCTTTTAATGAGCTATATTTTATGAATGAAAAGTAATTGTGTACAGAAGATGAATAAATAGGGGGATGTGGGACAGCCCTGCTGGATGCCCCGCTGTAATTCAATTCTCAGGGAAGTCCCACTTTTTAGTCTGATGGAGCTGTTACCTTTGGAGTACATAGTTTTAACAGCTTTACAAAAAAAATCTCCAAATCGTTCAAGTGTTTGAAATATAAAATTATGTTCTACAGTGTCAAGTGCTTTATAGAAGTCTAGGAAGAAGATAAAACTGCCCTCAGAGCACAGAGATGAGTAATCGATTAAATCTAAAACAAGTCAAATATTATTGGAGATATTTCTTTTCCTCATAAATCCTGATTTGAGTCTCATCAGTAATCGGGTCTTAAATGTTCTTAAGCCGTTTTGCAAGTACTGAAGCAAATACCTTGTAGTCAGTAGTAAAATGGGTTGCCAATTATCAATAAGTAAGTGGTCTTTTTTTGGGTTTTGGGATTAATGTAATCAGGCCTTGTGTTAGTGTAGGAGGTAGAGTTCCTTGTTCCACACTTTTTAAAATTACCTTTAGTAGAAAGGGAGCTAAGTCTTTTATAAATGCTTGATTAAATTATGTGGACCATCAACTCCAGGAGATTTGTTAGTTTTGAGATGTTCAATGACAAAAGTGACTTCCTGTAAAGTTATAATTCCATCACAAATCTCTTTGTCATCTTCAGTAATTTGAGTGGCGTTAGAATTGAAAAATGAAGTTGCTGACTGATGACAGTATTTGGTTTTATATAGCTCGCTGTAAAAACTGGAGCAAAAGTCTGCAATTCTGCTTGGATCATCAGTTAGATCACCATTAATGTTGAGTTGTTGGATTAAATTGAGCTTCCCATGATGTCTTTCTAGGTTAAAGAAATAGGCCAAATTCTGTTCTCCTGCTCTGATCCATTTTATTCTTGATCTTATAAAGGCACCTTTAGCCTTATGTAAATAGATCTCAATTAGTTTAATTCGTTCTGAGATCAAGTCTGATCGTTCCCTTTCTGACATGTCAGCAGGGTTCTTCTGTGATAATGAAGTTATTTTAGAAACTACATTCTCTTCTTTCAGTCTTTGGTTTTTGGCGAAGGTACTGCCATAGTCTTATTAGAGACTAACCAGAAGTCTAGACGTTCATTTCCTGGTGGCATTTTTGTTACTTCGTGTAAAGGCATTGGTACTATGATGTTGGTGTCTCCACACATCAAATTTTTGCATTAAGACTTTAAGTTTTTCATTAACTGCGGTAGAGTTGCATGGATTGTGATCAAATATCATGTTAAAATCTCCCCCTACTACAATACTTGAGATAGGAAAGTTATTAGAAGCATTTTGAATATGCTTTTCTAATGTTTCTAGCAGCATATCATTATCACTGAGTTATAGCCGTAAATGTTAACAATTACCAATATGAAGTTTTCAATGTTTACCACTTTGAGGATAAAATGGCCTGAGTAGTTAATAACAAGGACCCTGAGAAAATAAGCTTTAAAGTGGTGACACCTGCAGAATGTTCAGATCCATGAGCCTGCCATTGGGATTTCCAAAATTTTCCATCTTCAGGCACTGAATGTGACTCTTGAATAAAACAAAAATCAGTTTTGTCTTGGCAAAGAGAAATAGTGCCTTGCACTTAATATTATTTCATAACCCCCTGGCATTGAAAGTAATGGATAGACAGAATAAACTTAACGAATCAAATCAAATCAAATCAAAATTTATTTGTATAGCCCAAAGTCACAAACTACATTTACCTCGGAGGGCTTTACAATCTGTACACAAGTGTTATCCTCCTTATCAGGGGCTGACCCATCTAACGTTCTGCATAAAATGTTCAGTGAAACATTAAAACTGTAAAAATGGAGAGGTACCTAGGCTTTCACTTGGCAATTTAGGACTCATTAAGCCATATAAAGAGTAAGTTCACAAAGTTATTGACTGAGTCGATGCACTGTATCAATGACATCTGGAAGTTTTGCTTTATCCTCTGGCAGGATCGCTTGGCAGATTTGTATCACCTCAGTGCGGATGTCTTGTTCTTTGTTTTCAGGAACTCCATACAGGCACAGGTTCCAGCGTTGCGAATAGTTCTCCAGTTCGGTAACTTGTTGGTCCACAATAGACACTTTTCTTGCATCAACTTGTGTCACCTTTCCTTTTACCTTTGCACTGTGTCCTCGTCATTCATATCCAGGGATCGATTTGACTTCATTTTCTTCGGTGCAGGGTTTTGGATGGCGTAGATGTTGTGGAATGGGAAGAGGAGGAAACTCGGTATCCACAAGGGAAATCACAGGTTTTTCTGCCATGCAGTAGTTGTGCAGGTTGTGTATAAGGGGGTTCTCTTTGCGGTCCCTCCATGTGTTGGGGTGATGCACTATCTTAAGGATTCAATTTGTTTTCTTGATGTACAGTACGTCCTTAAACGGTAACAGTTCTCCACACAATAAAATTGTTGCAGGTTCAACACGGTGTACTCACCATTTCTCTAAATTACCTCGAGTAGTATTTGGTGTAAGAAATATGTTTCTCTAAATTATTAGTGCTCAGCTCCCGAACATGTATACGCTCACGCCGCCATCTTGGCTCCCCCGCGTGTGTATGTATGTGAAGGCTTGTTGCCGGCTTGGTCGGATATAGGTGCATGGTGACGTCATATGCATGCGTCCGGACATATGTGAGGGGCTTGTGGCCAACCTCTTGGTAGAAAGTGATTTGAACGACGGGGAATGCGTAAATTGACAGAAGTAATGCCAAACACATTTGATTGTATTGTTGACCCTGTGTTACTTGCACAGGACGAATAAACTTGAAACTTGAATGATCCTTGAACGGCAGAGGAATACGTGATGACGTCACGCATGAGTGTGTTCATACCTGTGTACATGAGGGGTGAGAGGTGGTGACCTTTGACAGCGAATGCACGACAACCAGAACGTGAAATGTTGACGGAACTTAGACCATGACACGCTGAGCGTCAAGTTTTGATATGTCCCTTATGTTAAAATATTTCTACTAGAGTTGAGCCAGATACTTGCCTGAAACGAGTATCTGGTACGGATAAAGCACTTTTGCCGAGTACGAGTATTATACGAGTCAATATCTCTGCTCGGATTGAATGAAAATCCTCATTGGGTAGCTGACTGATACAGATAATTCATATGGTTAACAGACACAGATACAGATGCAGATAATGCTGGCGAGTACAGCATTATCATCATGCCTCATTTCTACAACAAGTGACTTGTGAAGAATACTTAACGGTTAGACATGATGAAGGCTGGACATCGGAGGACCTCACAGGAGCGTGATCCGGCTGCTTCCGGCTGCAGGCTACGACTGGTTGACGTGTTGTAGGGCCAGTATAGACGGGACGATGCCGATGGGCCTGAGTTGTCTCCAGAGGCGGTGAGTTGGAGAACTGAAACGATGGACTATCCTTGGATGTCTCATCTCTCATTCTGAAGATGGAGGTGAGCTGGGAGGCACGATGAATTCAACAGGTGGATTAAAGTTGTCTTGCATATTGAAGAGAGCTGAACTGGGCGGGAAACGGACCATGAAAGAGACTGGGTGGAGGCTCGCTTCTTAAATGGTTTTTGGATTATGGAAAGGGGGGCCGCAGAGTCTTCAGCTTCTGTTGCTGGATCTGCTGGTGTGTGTTGATGGAAACTTTGGATGCAGTCGTCTTGATTTCGTCCGAATACTTTATCCTCTGATGGAAAGTAAGGGCGAAGTTCATATTCACAATGAGGCGAGTGAATGAATGAAAGTTACTTGTAGACAGTGGTAGTACTACGCTTTAAGCTCCAATTTTGGTGTGAGATTTTTTAGAAGGCCACAAAAACTAGGAGATGAGTTGTTTTTTTAGAGAAGCTGCATTAAATGTGGTCATTTCTGAGGCACATTCCCTTTTCTTTTTTTTTTCATTTCAATCTCCCCAATTTTCTTGAAGAGCTATACCACTAAATTAATCTTACAAAACCAGCTCTTATCTGAACTCAAGGCTTAAAGCTCTTATCCAATTACAAATCTATCCAGCCAACACTGACTGACTGAGGATACTACGAAAAGCACAAGAGGACACTCGTTCTCCCTGTATCATACTTCTTTCTCACTTTCTCTTAATATACAGATGTTATCGATGCTTTTAAATCAGAGAGAGGAGAGAGTGATACAGATATGTACTGAGTAAACACAATGGGGGGACACTCGTCCTCTCTGGTCATCCATCCCTCTGTCTTCACTTCATTCAGTAAAGATACTATCTATTGTTTGGACCAGTGCAGACGCCGGGAAGTGTAGTGAGATAGTCTCAGTAATCAGGGTAAGACTAATCACAAGAAGAGGGCACTTTCTCTGGATTCTCATTTAGCTCCCATTTCTGCGTTTTTTAGGTTTTTAAAGTAGAAATAGGCAGATATACTTCAAGTATAAATGAATGAAATGAGCGCTAAGGATAACACTCCATCTTCTGAGACCTCTCACAACCCTACACGACGGGGGAACACTCATTCTCTGTGTCATTATCTATCTCTCCTTCAGCAGAGAGATGAATCTGTGTATTACACCCTGCAGAGTGTCCATGTTTCAGACAGACTACATCTTCTAAGTTATCACAGCTCAAGAAACCAGAACAGCAGGACACTCATTCATTTTATCTCCCCCTTTCCATACAGGGAGGCTGAAACTGTGCTGGAGGAAGAAAGTACAACATTGTTTTAGTGTGCATCCTCTGAATACAGAAAATATTTCACAACGGCAGTGGTATATTCATGCTTTTTTTTTTTTTCATTCTTCATAACTAGAGATGGGAAACGTCAACTCATTCAAAATTGTCTAATACAAAATCATATGCATATGACCTTGTCAATTGCACTTATTGATGCCAGCATGTTTTTCTGAAAACATTACAAAACAGTGACGTGTGAACAATGCTGAAAACTTGCAAAAGAGTCATGGAGATGAAGAAAAGGTCCAAAGTGTGGCTTCATTTCACTAAGAAAGATGACAACAGAGCTCATAAATGTCTGTAAAATAATTTCAAATAAGGGTGGAAATGGGAGCAATATACATCATTCTACACAACACAGCCTTAAATTCCAGGAATGCCATGTATTTGACACTCTTCTTCCCAACAGAGCAGCATGTCTGATACTGAGGGTGCATTTCGTCTATTTTTCTTTCTGCTTTTTCAACCTCACCACCACCTGAGCATCCACCTGCAGGCTCTAACTTTGGGGTTTAAGATATTTGCTCCTCACTCCTCACTATCTCTATGTGAACATATGCAGGGAATGATGAGGCCTGAGTCTAGACAACAAACTCCAACAATGTCCTGCCGCTGTAATGAACATTTAACATTTGTTCAACACTAAAACGAGAGTTGTCTGACAGACATATATAGATGAATTTTTGTTTTTGTGTTGGGGCTGTTGTTGTTTAAATCTATATTGACTAGAAGCAATCTTCCTTCCCTTGTGCTGTTAGATACAATTCTTAGCACTTACCACCACAACTAATTAAATAACTCTTAACACCATGTGCACAACTTCATACACTGTCAAACCGACACAGACTGGAAGTCATTCATTCCAATGGAGGATGTTGCACCATTTATTTAATCATTAGAACAAAGTTACATAACATAACTGTTCAGCTTTCCTCCATGTTATTTTGATCGTTCTGTTCAATTTTATCAAGCAAAGAGCACAGGGGGTGTGGATTGCACCAACAAGAACAGTCCACCAAAATAGCAGTGCAAGCATGCATGCTGGGTAATAGTGTGAAACTGTCAACAGGAATATAACACCTATAACACCATGTTCACAAGAAGCAGCAAGTACTCCAAACTTAAACAACAAAGTAAGTGATCGTCACTACATTCCAACACAGCCCAGGTGAGCATTTTTTGATTCTGATCATATGAGAGTTTCCTTATCTTCTTGTACAGATGAGATTTGGTTAAGTGTAAGCTAAAATTACTTGGTTGACTAAAAAAAGCTAATATAAAGTTCACATTTTTCCAAAAAAAAAATCTTCATATTTGTTAATATTTGTTAGGAGTTTAAAGTTTTCATCAACACTGTGGTGGTTTGATTAGATTTGACTTGTGTAACGTGTGTTGCATCAGTTGTTTTAGTGTTACAGGCCATAGACTGTGTAAATAAAAATGAACATAGTCTCTGTGAATCCTAAAGCTCTTCACTTTTCAACATCACCAAACCATTTTTCAAGTTGCAGGTAGGCCCTACAAGTCAATCTGGTGGTTTATTCCAAATATAAGTTTCAGCACCAAGCCACTAGTCACAAATTAATTTCTGTTAACCCCAAATTGCATTTAGTTTTAGCTGCAGTGTTTGCTTTGCTTAGATTTGTCATCTATATCTATTTGTTTAATTTTAGTAACATGTCTTTCTTTTGATACACCTATATAATGTAATATAATAATATTACAGTCACGTTGGATTCATTCTAAACAGAATTGTTGTTCGAAACATTCCTCAGCGTTTTTTAACCTAACACCTGCTGTTGGAGCTGTGAATGGAAAATGGATATACAGTGAAATAGCTGTGAAGCATTATGTGTATCATTATATTGCATCTAACAGTTCATTAGTTTTCAAATAAGTATAGATGAGATCCACATACACTTTACTTACTGTAACCCCAGGAGTCATGGAACAAGTACAGCTAAACCTAATGTAAGCATTTGCTCACAGTTTCAGGGCACAGCAGATAGACTGTCATTGTTGCATCCATCTGTGCAGAAGTGGGGTGTTTCCCCCAAGGTATTAAAACAGACATTAACTTGCAGCCTCACGTTCACCTTTTTCAAACCTTTGCTCTCATTCCATTTTCCTTAAAAGTTAAAGCAATAAATTAACATATAAAGCGGAACTTAATATCAATGTAATAAGCAGTATGAAAAGTTTGAATCCTGTTTCACCTCTGAACACTGAAATACATCTGACCATGACTACAGCAAGGTGAGAGGTTCATGTGGCTATAATTAATATTCTTTATAATAACGTATGAAACAGCAACATGAAAACAACGTGAAAAGGGTCACTGGTGATGAACCTACAGAGAATTACAACTCAACTCTGCAGCTTCCTTCAGCTTTATGGAATTTCAGAGCTTTGCGATATGACGATTTATCGTGTGACAATACAAAAATGTTGTTTATCGTTTTATATTACGTACTATACTGGAAAAACTTCCCAGTAAGACTAGACAAATTCATTGAAAAGCACAAACTGCTAAATGACAGTCAATATTGTCACAATCCACTCCGGTCCCCTGCCTGCTTTTCCCTCTTACCTGCACCCAGTAACTTTCCACTCACCTGTCAGCCCCGCCTCCTCATCAGTCACCATGGTTTCTCCCGCCTCCCTCACCTGCTCCTCATCAGTAATCAACCCTGTATTTAAGCACCAACCTCCAGACACTCTTTGCCAGATTGTTCTTCGCGTCATGCAAGTCTTTCCAGCACTTTTGTCCGGACTGATCTCCCGTTGCCGACCCTGCCTGCCTTTGATCTGCTCGTCTGTCTCTGCCCCGGTAATCACCTCAGCTTTTCGTCCCCGACCACGAGTTCTGCCTCAGTGTTTCTGGTGTCTGTCTGCCTGTTTCCCTGGCTGTTTGGAGGTTTCCCCGGGCAGTCTGTCCCCCTGCTCCAGTTCGTTGCCACAGACTCTCCGATTGAACTCAGGACTTATCCCCTCTCTCTCCCCTGCCATATCGCCTGCTGTGAGTTTCTCAATAAGGAACATTACTAAGTATCCCTTGCTGTTGTGCTGCATTTGGGTCCTACACAAGCCCGTTTCAGTACAATCTGGCCAAAGCATGGATCCAGCACACACCGCTTCGCCAGAGCTACACCTGGAGCTTCACAGGTCCAGCAGCTCACTACTGTGCTCTCACAGAATATGGTCCAGAACCTACCTGCAACAGCGCCTGCTGCCGTACTCCAACCAACGCCACCTGGTCCAGTTTCTGAACCCCGAGTTGGGGCTCCGGAACGTTATGCAGGGAACCCAGAGGTCTGTAATCCGTTTATTACGAACTGCTCAATCCTGTTCGCCCTGCAGCCACACACATTCACCTCTGAGGAGGCCAAAGTGGCGTTCACCATTAATCACCTCACGGGGAGGGCCCGCCTGTGGGGAACCGCTGAATGGGAACGTCAAACTCCTGCTTGCAGCTCCTTCAGAGACTTCGCTGCTGAGCTCCGGAAGGTTTTTGGCCCACCTTCCCAGGGTCCAGATGCTATGGGCGGTCTCCTGAACCTCCACCAGGGGGACCGCTCCGTGGCTGACTACTCTATTGACTTTCGCACCAGGGCTCGCCAGAGTAAATGGAACACCGAGGCCCAGTGCGACGCCTACCTACAGGGGCTTGAGGAGTATGTTAAGGACGAGCTGGTGTCATATGATCTCCCTGCCACTTTGGATGAGCTCATCGAACTACACGGCGGGTGGACCGACGCATCCAGGCCAGGCGGGAGGAGAGACGGCGAGGACGGTTTGGGCATCCTCTTCCTTCCCAGTTCCGTGCAGTACCGGAGGTATCCTCTTCCCGGCCTGAACCTCAGAGGGGAGATTCAGAACCTATGCAGGTTGGCAGAACCACTCTGTCACCAGAGGAACGCCAGCGTCGTCAAAGACACAACCTATGTCTGTACTGTGGACAAGACGGACACTTCATCTCCAGGTGTCCAGCAAAAAGCCAGGTCTCACCAGTAGTGAGGGATGTACTGGTGAGTCCGACCTCTGAACTGTCCCTCAGGAAACGCCCCCTCTGCCATGGTCGCCTGCTGCTACCAGGGGGCTCCCACTCCCTTGCCGTCTTCATTGACTCTGGCGCCGATGTCTCCATTATAAATGAAGAGCTGGCCCAGCAGTTGGAGATAGAAAGGGTTCCGCTGCCTCAGCCTGTCCCCGCCAACGCCCTGGACGGTCACCTGCTGGGGACCGTCACTCATCAGACTGTTCCAGTGCAGATGCTTCTCTCCGGCAACCACCACGAAACTATCACGTTTCACATCTTGGACTCTCCGCGTATCCCACTCATTTTGGGATATCCCTGGCTCCGGCGCCACAATCCCCACATAGACTGGGCGACGGGAGCCATTCTGGGCTGGAGCTCGGCCTGTCACCAAGTCTGTCTCAAGCAGGCCTCCGCTCCTCAGTCCAGGCCCTGCACCATGTTGGCTCCTGATCTGATGGGGGTCCCGCCAGAGTACCACGATTTCAGGGAGGTTTTCAGCAAGGCGAAGGCGACCTCTTTGCCTCCACACCGTCCATATGACTGTGCCATAGATCTTCTACCCGGCACCAGTCCTCCCCGAGGTCGTCTATACTCCCTGTCCGCACCAGAGAGGAAGGCCATGGAGGACTACATTAACGACTCCCTGGCGGCTGGCATCATCCGTCTGTCATCCTCCCCTGCTGGAGCGGGGTTCTTTTTTGTCGAGAAGAAGGACAAATCATTGAGGCCCTGCATCGACTACCGAGGCCTCAACGACATAACGGTGAAGAATCGGTATCCCCTCCCCCTCATCTCGTCTGCCTTTGAACTCCTGGAGGGGGCTACCATCTTCACCAAACTGGACCTCCGCAACGCCTACCACCTGGTGCGAATTCGGGAGGGCGACGAGTGGAAGACAGCATTCAACACACCTACTGGACACTATGAATACCTGGTGATGCCCTTTGGCCTCACCAACGCCCCTGCCGTCTTCCAGGCTCTGGTCAACGACGTGCTCCGGGACATGCTTAACAAGCATGTCTTCGTCTACTTGGATGATATTCTAATTTTCTCCAAGGCCAAGGAGGACCACATCCACCATGTTCAGGGGGTTCTTCAATGGCTCCTGGAAAACTCGCTGTTTGTTAAGGCAGAGAAATGCGAGTTCCATGCTCCATCAGTCTCCTTTCTTGGATACATTGTCGGCCAGGGGAGCATCCAGATGGATCCAGCCAAGGTCTCAGCCGTCACCGCCTGGCCTGTTCCTGACTCAGGAACAGGCTACAAAGATTCCTGGGGTTCGCCAATTTTTACCGTCGTTTCATTCGGGGATACAGCACGGTGGCAGCCCCTCTCACAGCTCTCACCTCCTCCAGTCCCCTTCAGCTGGTCCTCCGCCGCCACAGATGCCTTCCAGACCCTCAAGAATCGCTTCACCTCTGCGCCTATCCTGCGTATGCCCGACCCCAAGAGACAGTTCGTGGTGGAAGTAGACGCCTCTGATGTCGGGGTGGGGGCTGTCCTGTCTCAGCGGGCTACTGATGACCAGAAGCTCCACCCCTGCGCCTTTTTCTCTCGACGCCTGACTCCCGCAGAAATGAACTATGACATTGGAAATCGGGAGCTTCTGGCGGTCAAATTGGCACTGGACGAGTGGTGTCACTGGCTGGAGGGGGCCGAACAACCATTTCTCGTATGGACGGACCACAAGAACCTAGAATACATCTGTCTCTGCCCCGGAAATCACCTCAGCTTTTCGTCCCCGACCACGAGTTCTGCCTCAGTGTTTCTGGTGTCTGTCTGCCTGTTTCCC
This sequence comes from Larimichthys crocea, assembly GCF_000972845.2. Taxonomy (NCBI): domain Eukaryota; kingdom Metazoa; phylum Chordata; class Actinopteri; family Sciaenidae; genus Larimichthys; species Larimichthys crocea. The sequence continues at coordinate 42,652,924 of NC_040023.1, read as the reverse complement.
TGGCTGTTTGGAGGTTTCCCCGGGCAGTCTGTCCCCCTGCTCCAGTTCGTTGCCACAGACTCTCCGATTGAACTCAGGACTTATTCCCTCTCTCTCACCTGCCATATCGCCTGCTGTGAGTTTCTCAATAAGGAACATTACTAAGTATCCCTTGCTGTTGTGCTGCATTTGGGTCCTACACAAGCCCGTTTCAAATATGGCTTTAGATCAAACAGATCGATATGCATGGCACTAATAAATATAGTAGAGGAAATTACTAATTGTATTGACAAAAAAAGGTACAAAGTAAGTATAAAAGTATTTTTAAATTTAAAAAAAGTCTTTGACATCATTGAGCACAACAGACTAATTGATAAATTGGAAAGGTATGGTATTGGGGGTGTGTGGTGAACTGGCTTAAATTCTACCTAAAAAACAGGCTTCAGTTTGTGAAGATAGGAGAGCATAACTCAACATGCCTGGATATGTCTTATTGGGTACCTCAGGGGTCAGTATTAGGACCAAAATTATTAATTCTGTATATAAACGATATGCAAAGTCTCAAAATTGAAATTTGCTTTATTTGCAGATGATACTAATATATTTTGTTCTGGGGAGGATTTACAGAAACTTTTGGACGAAATCACATCAGAAATGAGAAAATTTAAAAATATAAATAATAATGGTTTCATATAAATAAGATATCATTAAATGTGGACAAAACAAAGATTACGTTGTTTGGTAATTATAAAATAAACACTACGGTTCATGTGATGATAGGTGATGTACAGTTTGAAAGAGTTTACCTCATATAAAATATACACAAGCAAAGCTGTCAAGGAGCATCACAGTCATAGGAAAAATAAGATACATTTTAAATCACAAAGCACTATATATTCTGTATTGTTCACTTGTGCACTTGTCCATATCAGTTATTGTTTTTTGTTGGATTTTACATGTTCGAAATAAAAATTCTCAACTCAACTATCATTTATATTTGTTGTGTATATTCCTTTATTTAGACAACGCTTTGCATTACATGCATACGCTGTGGAGTAGAGTGAACGTGACACAGAACAGGGTCATTCTGAACAGAAGGAGTTCGGTCAGCCAAGGCAAAATAAGCCACTCGTGCCCAAAAGGGCTTCTGTCGCATGCGACACACCATGTGCATTGTACAACAGCAGAAAGATACAGCTGGTGACATTGTACGTGGTGTGAGCATGAAAAGTAAAATATGAAAAAAAATGTAATGTTACTGCTTATGTTTTAGAGGTAGAACCATATGTTCTTCCTCATTAGAGTTTATTCAATTCTATACTGTGTCATCATTTTTACTGCATGCCTGTGTGTATAGTGTTCTGTGTTACTGTTATGCTGCTGCAATGAAAGAATTTCCCTTCGGGGGTCGATAAAGTACTGGTACCCCTGGCAGTCTAATCCTATGGCAGCATACAGTAACTAAAGGATGACCTGAGCCAGCCCTAACTATAAGCTTTATCAAAAAGGAAAGTCTTAAGTCTACTCCTAAAGGTGTTGACCGTGTCTGCCTCCAGAACCCAGAATGGTAGTTTGTTCCACAGAAGAGGAGCCTGATAGCTGAAAGCTCTGGCTCCCAATCTACTTTTGGAGACTATAGGAACCACAAGGAACCCAGCATCCTGAGAGCGCAGTGTTCTAGAGGGGTAGTAAGGTATTATGAGCTCTTTTAGATATGATGGTGCCTGACCATGAAGAGCTTTGTAAGTAAGGAGAAGAATTTAAATTCTATTCTAGATTTAACAGGTAGCCAATGCAAGGAAGCCAAAATGGGAGAGATGTGATCTCTGATCTTGGTTCCTGTCAGAACACGTGCAGCAGCATTCTGAATTAGCTGCAAAGTCCTAAGAGACTTATTGGAGCAGCCTGATAACAATGAGTTACAATAGTCCAGCCTAGAAGTAACAAATGCGTGGACTAGTTTTTCTGCATCCGCTTGAGAGACAATGCGTCTGATTTTGGCGATGTTACGTAAGTGGAAGAATGCAGTCCTCGAAATTTGTTTTATGTGGAAACAACTCCAAGATTCTTTACAGTGGAGCTGAAGGCCAGGGTGATCCCATCTAAAGTGACTAAGTCTCTAGAAAGAGTTTCTGAGGTGTTTGGGTCCAATTACAAGAACTTCAGTTTTGTCTGAATTTAAGATCAGAAAATTGTAGGTCATCCAACTTTTTATATCCTTAAGGCATGCTTGGAGTTTAGTTAACTGATTGGTTTCATCAGGCTTGATCGATAAATATAACTGGGAAGCATATATAAACTGAATAGAAGTGGTCCTAGTACAGAACCTTGTGGGACTCCATGACAAACTTTGGTGTGCATGGAGGAATCATCATTGACGTGAACAAACTGAGATCAATCTAAGAAATACGACTTAAACCAGCTTAGGGCGGTTCCTTTGATGCCAATTTGATGTTCCAGTCTCTGTAAAAGAATTTGATGGTCAATGGTGTCAAATGCGGCACTAAGATCTAATAGGACAAGTACAGAGATGAGTCCTTTGTCTGATGCCATTAGGAGGCCATTTGTAACTTTGACTAGTGCGGTCTCTGTGCTATGATGCACTCTAAATCCTGACTCAAAATCCTCAAATAGACTATTGTTATGGAAACCAATAACAGCTGATGCTGAAAATTATATCTGTGAAGACTGTTGTATGTGTAAAATGTAATTTTATATAAACTATTTAAGATAAGTAACATGCATTACAATACAACAAAGTGAAGATATGTAAAATACTGCATGCATCATGACACTAAAGATATATGAAGTCAGAAAACCCATAAACCCATATTCATTCACTGAATTTATAGATAGGATATGAGATTTTAGTCACATGAAGTAAAATAATAAGCAAGCAATGAAAACACTGTACAGTACATCAGAAAGCTGGTGAACATCATTTTCAATTTAGCAGCTAATAAGAGTGAGTGAGTCATAAATAACATTTTCCTCAGGAATTGGTAGAGACCAAAAACAGAGCTAAAACACGCTAAGACAATTGTTTCCACTGCCGCCAAGTGGCTAAAAAAGGTTTTTGCAGGTTTAAATCACTGGATGAATTTCACATGGTGTTAGATTAACCTTCAAGCAAAATAAACTATGTGGCACCAAGATCTTCTCCTGAACCTTACATAAGTCAGTTTTCTGGTTAGGTAAGTTTCACAAAACCAAAGGAAGTACAGCAACGTTACAGCCACTTAACAGAGATGACAAAGATTCAAGTCAGTGAGGGCGGAGGTTACAGGAGACAGACAGAGGTGAAGAGAAAAACAGGTGGTCAAGGAGAGGGAAAGACATAAACTCAGTAATATTGATGTCTCCCTTACAAGCATAAGAATGATTGCTCCAGAGAATCTCTCTCTCTCTGTCTTGCCATCTCTATCTCTCTCCACCTGCCCTTTCTCTTCCTCCCTCCGTTGATCCGTCTGCCAAGAAATAGTAGGAGATATGGGACCAGAGGAGATAAACAGATAAACCCAAAAAACCTCACATGCCCACTCTGTTTGTCATTTGGCACACACACACACACACACACACACACACACACACACACACACACACACACACACACACACAGAGAGAGAGAGAGACAGGTACTGTAGCCAATCAGATAACATTCACACTGCAGAATGTCATCATACATGCAGCTAAACATTTTCATTGGCATGACGTGTAAATCCATTTGTGTTGCATGTGCAGAAAGAAAACAGTGGATTAAAGGAGAAAAGGCAAGAAGCAAAAGTAATTAGAACACAAGCTGGTTCCATCAGAGAAGAATTATTAAGATCATAATATACTGAATGTTGTTTACACTATCTTCTTGCGTTGTTTTCATTAAGGTGAATGCACACACACATAAATACAGACATACCCAGACAGCAGACTGCCCTGTGTGCAGGTAGACACACCCTATCACAAATACAAAATGATAGGACACACACACGCACACACATACAGGCAGGCCGGCAGGAACAGGAGCCCACCGTAATGTGATTTTGTCCCGATTAAAATGGTGGGAATTGGATCTGAGGTAAAAGGCCATGTCAAGAGAGAACAAATGGGAGCGGCGGCACATGGAGGAAGATGAACGACTGTCTGGGAGATGGAGAGATGAGATGGAGGGGATGGAGGGAGAGAGAAATGATAGGAGCGGAGAGAGAAAAGCGGAGGAGTGGGGTGCTATGGGTCTATATTAATCCATTACGGAGAGGGCTGCTTCCTTCATATCTGTAACCCTCTTCTCCTCCACACATGATGATAGCACTGACCTCCGTGTGGAGAGGGGAAGTCATGAGCTGAGAGTAGCCTTACATACATCCTCTTCTCCTCCTCCATCGCCTCCTTTTGTTCTGGACTTTCCTCTGTTATATTATGTACTTTCATCTGCTTTCACCTTTGCTGCTGCATCTATATGCTCCTTCCATTTACCTCCATTATTGTGGATGCTCCAGGTTTTCTTCATCATCTCTTACTGTTCCTTTTCAATTTGCCTTTTTTTCTTTTTTATTCTATCTCACCTTTTATCACTTACAGTTAGTTTGGAACGAAATTCCTGACTCCTGTGTGCCTGTGAAGGAGATTCTGATATTTTTGCCACCAAATGTTGTTTACCTTCACCAGAATTTATTAGGTTTTCAGTGCTCTATGGCCAGCTTCAACAAACTTTTGTAATAAGAAGAATGTATTTAGGAAATCGTGGTTATGAACAACATTGGGTAACTGATAGATGGAGCGCTTCCAAAGCTTGGATGACCATAAAGAGTGCATCACAAAATATGCTACAATTACAAAGCATTTCGGATTTGTTTTGATTCCTCTACCTCATCCTTTCAGGTCATGGGTATTGTAGTATTTAGAACCATCCAATATACCAAACAAGATTTCTCATCTGATGGCTGTAACATAAACAAGTATCACTGCATTATTCTGGTGACTCTCATGTTCTTCAGAGAACACTGAAATATCAGCTTGAAACCAATATTGATTTCCATCATAATTATTTTCTGGCAGTCACCCATTTTGCTTTAAATTCCATTAACCCTTCTTCTTCCTCCTTCCACCTTTTTTTATTGGCTGCAACAATTAAAATCAGCATTTTCTTTTCCTCTTAGGTTGCTTGTGTCTTATTTACACATGCACACACAGAGCTGTGACCCAGCCGTCACTTATCTGATTACATTATATCATTCTACAGATGAAGAGATTCTACCAGCATGTAGAATTCATGCATTCTCCAATAAACCTTTTTGACAGAGAGTACATTTCCAGGCTGAACATGGAGATACTGATGATAACATATATCTCATGTGTGTGCAATATTCACACACTGTATGCTGACCCAGAGCATATATGACAGTAAACATATGTACTGTCTGGAAAAACACAGGCAGTACATGCACTGCTGACACTCGTATAATATATTTAGTGTGTGTGGGACAGCAACATTTCACGCAGAGATGATCTCATTATCTGAGGTACTGAACTGAAAAAAGGAACTACTTTTTGGTGTAGAAGCTGAGTTTGAGCTGGCTGACAAAGTTTAAGAACACTGTAAACCTTCTTATTCATTTTAATGAGACCGCGATGTTGTTGTAGCATGACGACTTTGTCCAATAAATGTAGGATCATCTGGTTCAACCTTGGTGGCAATAACATCTTCTGATAACTCACTTCAATGGCCAATTAAATACATGCAAATGCACATCACAGGTGAAATACCTTGTAACATGTGCTCCACTACATAAATGTTAGACAAGTTTTAAAATCAACCTGCATGGAAGTATGAACTGCTGTGCAGTGTCTGAACTGGTCCATATTTCACCTTCATATCATATGTGTTTAGCAACACACCCGTACCAACTGTTTTAAGGCCCCAGGGCTACTGTCAGTCTGAGCACAGCCTGAAAGTGTTGACTGACTGCTGCTTTGAAGAAAAAACAATAATAAAGATTGTGATAGTATGTTTTTATATGGACTGATATTAAAATATATCTCCTGTATCTCATTATCAGAATAGGCAAAACAGAAAACAGGAAAAACTCCATTTCAATCAACACAAAGCTATAGTTTCCTTAAATGGTATTCTGTATGTTGATATCTTATCAGCATATGTTAAGATACATTACATTGAGATAAAAAGATAACCTGTGAGAGAGCTGACTCACAGTGATGGATCTCAGCCAGCGAGCCAGATTCAAATATAATCTGTACTGCGTTGTAGAAAATAAAAAACGTGTTTATTACTCATCCTTATAGTGACAACAATGCTATATTATAATAATTTGCAGCTGCAAACAAAGACATAATATGAGCTGAAACAATTAATTAGTGAATTGACAGAAAATTAATAGAAGGAATGCTAAAAACATTTATTTGCTTGAGGTATTACTACTACTGCTTTATGGTTACAATAAAACTCTTTTACATTAAAATACCATTTTTTACAGTGCACAGGCTATGGGAAAATTGGCAAGGTAACATTTACAGTGATAAAGTCATATTTCATTTCATAAAGGCTAGACACGCTGTAATCATGGTGTGAAGCATGATCAGAGTGGCTGTTAGGACAGAACCAGCCTGCACTGCAGAGTGCTCCCTTGGGTGATTCTGGGCTGAGAAAAGTGATCTGTGATGAATCTCTCGTTAAAAGGTCAATACAAAATATCAGCTGGCCAGATTGCTTGCATTGATTTGGACTAGAATGTTTTGGAGACAGACATTTGGCAGTGGCCAGAGAACAGCACTGGTGGTAAAATGTTGTGTTGAAAGGCCACCCTGACAGTGATAAAGATTTCTAAAAGCAGCAGTAAATGAATCTTTCTGGGGGAAGAAGTCATAATAAACGACTGTTGCATTTTTCCTAGCATGGTGGCAAAATGAGTAAACGCTGTGGTGAAAACTCAGGGGAGCAGTAATACTTGGGGGTCTAACTTGACCAGGTCAGAACTTGGAGGACAGACTTGTGAGTCTTCCTTACCAATAACTCATTACCCCATTCCACATGCTATATATCTATGAGCTCCAAGTGATGTCTCAAGACAGTTTCATATGAGTATTCTTAAAGGGCTGGTGGTAGGAATTCCCATTTTACCAAAAAAATAAAAAAAAGATTACAGATTTTTTAATTTTCTTATCCAGTTAAACCATTTTTGACCTCTTAGGTTTATCTTGCAGTCCTTACCTCAGGTTGGAAACCACTAAATAATCTAATATGCAGGTGTAGATTCAGATTCAAAGACGTTTTTGAGAAACAATATTATGTCTTTAGTATGTTTTATTTTGGGGGGGTTCAAATGAAATCAAGTATTTGTTATCACCTACCTTGATGTAGTTTTATATGGGGTGCCGTATGTAAAGTGGCTCACGCTGAAAATAACAGCAACATTTTGTCACATTTAGCTTCAAACAATGTTTCAAAAACTGGTGTGAATTTTTGGGAGTCACTTTTTTGCACATTTACAACAATATTTGTCAACTTTGAGATATTTTAAATATTTAAATACAAATGTTAAATGTTACACCTAAATGTTTAATCTAAATCTAAATGTTAAATCTAAATCTAAATGTTAAATCTAAATCTAAATGTTGAATCTAAATCTAAATCTAAATGTTGAATCTAAATCTAAATCTAAATGTTGAATCTAAATGTTTCGGGTGAAACTAATATTTAGCTAAAATGCAAATTCAAATGCTGGTAACCGGTACCAAAATAAAAGCTTGAGGAGGTCAGAGCGTGCATTGGATTTTTGTCAAGGCTAACTTAACTAAACTAGCTAACAGTAGCCAGTAGAGATTTGCTACTAGCACAAATGCACTTTATTAATTAGTATATTATAATATATTATGTATTAATCCAATGCTACGTGATTTGGAAAACAAACTTACAGAGGTGGCCTGTGGTAGCCCTGTGGCGGTTGCTGTCGCTGTGGAAAGATTTTGTATTGCCACCAGAATGGCTCTGCTGATATTCTCTGCTAACGCCAATTCATTCATTGACATGTTTGCAGAGCGACCATGGCTTATGCAAGCGAACATGACAGCTCAATCAAAGTGACCCCCTTGTGGCTGGCCATAGTGGCTACAGGTCATAAGTCCTGCACCCTTTATAAAAGTGACACTAAAAATTTAAAGTACTCTTCAAATAAAGTTTCTCCAAACGTGTGTGTTATTTTAGGTAGTTATTATCATGATAATCCATGTCCAAGAGTCCATTTCCCCAGATAAGGTGGTTTTATTCTTTATTTGCCACTATAAACACACTCTGACCTCCTCAAGCTTTTATTTTAGTACTTCCGGTTACCAGCATTTGAATTTTGCATATTAGCTAAATATTAGTTTCACCCGAAACATTTAGATTCAACATTTAGATTTAGATTTAGATTCAACATTTAGATTTAGATTTAGATTTAGATTCAACATTTAGATTTAGATTTAGATTTAACATTTAGATTTAGATTTGAAGCTAAAAAGCTATTTAGTTTCACCCAAAACGTTTAGATTCAACATTTAGATTTAACATTTAGATTTAGATTTAGATTTAGGTGTAACATTTAACATTTGTATTTAAATACTTTAAATATCTCAAAGTTGACAAATATTGTTGTAAATGTGCAAAAAAAGTGAAAAATTCACACCAGTTTTTGAAACATTGTTTGAAGCTAAATGTAACAAAATGTTGCTGTTATTTTCAGCGTGAGCCACTTTACAAACGGCACCCCATAGTTTTACACCTATGTCAGAAGCATTTAGTATATATTTGTCATCCTGGGGCGGCTGTGGCTCACAGGCAGAGCGGGTCGTCCACTAATCAGATGATTGGTGGTTCGATCCCCGGCTCCTCCGGTCTGCATGCCAAGTGTCCTTGGGCAAGATACTGAACCCCAAGTTGCTCCCGGTGTATGAATGTGTATGAATGCTTAGATCCTTAAACTGATGACATTGGCTACCTTGCACGGTAGAGTATGAATGTGTATGAATGCTTAGATCCTTAAACTGATGACATTGGCTACCTTGCACGGTAGAGTATGAATGTGTGTGAATGTGGTGAATGAGATATGTAGTGTAGAGCGCTTTGAGTGGTCGGAAGACTAGAAAGGCGCTATATAAGTACAGTCCATTTACCATATCCTGTGTGAGAATGCATTTATCTTGAGTGTTTTTAATCTAAAACATATTCAAGTGCAAAATAGCAATTAGTCTTAGTTTGGAAGGGGCTATAGCTGTGAGAGCTACTTCTAGTGTAAGAGCTGCTGTAGTATCTGGATCATTGGGGAAATAACAAGTTTGTCCTTCAAGTTCAGACCTGGTCAAGTCAAAGACCCTCCCAAGTATCAGCGTTTACGCCTTTGGCACCATGCTAGGAGAGCTATGAATGTATGAGAGCTGCTTTCGATGTGTGAGAGCTGCTTTAGCTCACACTCTGCCCTGACAGCTTAGCTGTTATTGTGTACACAGTTATTGTGTATGTTTTAAAGTTTTGTCTTGATTTCATTTATTTAAACATATTTTGGCTTTTTCAAGCTTTATTTGACAGAGACAGCTGAAGAGTGACAGGACTGTGGAGAGAGAAATGGGGAATGACATGCAGCAAAGGGCTGCAGGTCAGATTTAAACCCCCGGCCACTGCGGCAAGGACTGAGCCTTTGTACATGAACGCTCTACTGACTGAGTTAACCAACATCTTTTGTCTAGATTTCAGAGTACTTTGTATTTTAATGTTTTGTGTTTGTTCAGCTTTTTTTGTTTTAGTTTTCGATGGTTCAGACAACACGTCCTTTTAGTAGTTCACATAAAATAATTTTCATCATCTACCCTTTTCAGTTTTTGTATGTCACCCTGTGTTAAAAAGCATTCAACTTGTAAATATTAAAATCTTCAGAAGCATGTTCAAAAGTGCAAAATGCCAATCATTCTTATAGTGAGAGCTGTCATAGCTGTCTGAGAACTGTTGCTCTTGTCTTCTCTTCAACAAAAAAACATTTTTCTGGCCCAAAAACTAAACTGTAGAGGCCACATTTCTTTTTATAATAATCAATTATTAATTGATTGATGCATTTTAATCTAATAATTCAATAAAATAGAGAAAATGTGTGTGTTATGTTTTTTTTAATATAAAGAACTGCTACTGTAATCAGAATAATGGATAATGTTTCATTTCAAAATGTAATTAATGTAATTAATTATAATTAATGTAATTAAATGCCACAAGGTAACATACTGCACAGCCGACACAGTGAAGTAGAAAAATGAATAGCAAATCACATTAAACAACACTCACCGCTCTCACTGGTCATGACAAATTTTGCAACAACTTCAGGTCCCAATAGATGTCTCCTCTGCATTACCATGACGTATTTATATATGTATGTGTCTATGCATGCATTAGGGCATGTGTGAATAAAGAAAGTGAAAGAGGCTAGAGAGATGGAAAATGGATATGAATCAGTGTTGACCCCTGGACCACAGAGTGACTGATGAAATTGCCCTGCTGCTGAATATTATTTTAAATAGAGCCAACTGTGAGATGGCTTCTAGACACACATGGCTGGACAACATGAAATCACAAACACCCACACGTCTTCGATTGCACTGATGGAGCACACTTGTGAGAGAAAATGCCCATACTCACATGGATAGAGAGGGAAAATATAGAAACCACAACAAAAAAAAAACATGCAAGTGAGGATTGAGGGGTGAGGAGAGAAATTTAAAGAGGAAAAATTGAGAGGATAAGATGTGGGTAAAAGACAGAAGCAAGCACCTGAAGAGGTGAAGAGAGAGGCTCGAGATATGTATATGAGGAAGAAAACTGAAATAGACATCTAAAATGAAAAGAGAGACAAGGACAAGCAGGGAAAATGGTGAAATAGAGTTTAGCTGATTTGAATGGCTCTCAGACTCAGGTCTTTAACTCCCTTTCCCCTTGTTCCTCTTACACTGAGCCTGAGCGTGAGCCTACTAATATATTGATCTGGGGCAGGGACTGACTGAAAAGAGTATGGAGTCATTTAAAGTTTACTCTGACTTATTGTGCCGCTTTCAAAAGATAAGAGTTAGATGTGATAGCTTCAACTTAGCAGGTCTGTCCCACTATGTGTCTCAGAGAGTGCACTCTCTGAATTGTTCCACTTGTATTTTGACTTTTGACTTATTCTTTTCTTTTCCTTTCCCAATGCTCTGTGTCTTTTAGCCACACTTGTCTTTCATGGCTATTTTTAATATCAAAGATCTGGCATTATGAGACCACAACTGAAAATGTGGCTGTATTTCTTTTCAATCTGCAGGCTCTTTGTGTTTTCTCTCTGTTTTCGTCTTTCTGTTGCTCATGTCAGGTTCTGGTCATAAGGAGAGACTGATCAGTCATCAGATTACCTGACAAACAGAATCTGAATTAAATCATCAACAGAGGCTAATTAGCTTTTCAACAAGTAAATGATGAAATTACACGTATAACAACAAATCTCTCCACAGAAGGCTTCAGTGAAAGGATAAAGACTTCCCTTTTGTTAGTGTGATATGTTGATGTTATAAAATCATAATCGATTGATTCAAGCAGCAGTGCCACATATTCCTTGGTTTGAGCTTTCTAAAATGTTGCTTCTATAAAAGTCCAAGTGAACTGAATATCTTTGGGTCGTAGACAGTGGTCAGACAAAACAAGCAATCTGAATATGTCACCAGGCTTTGGGAAACCATCATTTTTTCACTATTTTCTATCATTCTATTATTATTCCTGATAATAATCGCATAGTTTGGCCCCTAGCAGCAACATTTTCCAACTTGAATACTAAACATTACTCTAATCTGTAAAACACTGTTACAAGTCAGTGCTTCTTAAGTATTCATATCAAATTAGTGTAATCCTATTAAATGCAACCAGTTACAACTCAGGCAGTTATAATTAACCTTCACTGGGCAAGATTTGTACCAGGCATTTTAAAAGGCTGAATCATGTCAGAGCAAGAAATATACCAGGGCCAAACAACCAGTACAATAATGCCCCTTCTAAAATTAAAGCATGGCGCAGCCAGTTTGACATGTGCCGTTTTCAACATCTCAGATTTTCCAGTCTCTCTGTCATCACACTGGACATCAACAATAGTGCAAGATTTCTCCCACTTCCCTAAACATATCTGTAATTTTGTATTTGTATTTGTTTCCCGAATTTCATCTCTTCCTGCTTTTGCTCATCCTAAAGGTGTGCAGCACTGCAGTAATAATAGGACAACAGCTATATTTGACTACCGTGATGTTTTTCCAGTATCTGCAGTCACAATATCTGTAATGATCTTAGAGTAATTACATTACATATAATCCTTAGTGTACAATTTGGAGCTGTGCAGCAATTGCCTGTATTCCTGTGTGCCTGGGGACGGGAACACACAGCTTTGGATGGGCATTAAAAGAACATCACAGAGACAATGGGAACCATGATAGGGAATCATCATTGTGTGTTTTGATTCTATCATTGTGAACAATGAAGCATTTCCCCCTACCCCAGGCTCAGTGGTGAGATACTATGAGAAACTGCAGGACTAATGCTGAGAACATCCCCAGAGGATGTGGAAGATGAGGAACATCAGCCTCTCATGAAGATGTTTTTGTACACCAGCATTATCACACGAGCACGCACACACACACACAATAGAACCATGAATTAAATAATTTTGCGCCCTACTAAAACCTCACATGAACACATGTCCAGACACCAAAGCTCATGTGGTCTAAAATAAAATCTGGGAGCTTCAGCATTGTTTAATCTATGAAACCAAACACAAAAAACAAGAAACTGAATGTCAGCTGGGGACAACGGATCTCAGTCTACAATATGTGACATGAAACAAAAAAGTGGTCAGATTCTGACGATAGATCCAGAATAATGCACAACTAATTAAAGAGATGACAGTTCCTGACAACTATCCATTCACAGTGGTTTCTGATGTTGGCTCTAAGTGCCTCATGGCTGCAGTGCAACCAAGATATGCACTAAAAAAGTGAGACATATTACTGCACTGAAATGCTTCAAGATGTCCACCGCAAGGTTGTTGATAAAATAAAAGCCTGGACCAACGAATACTGGGTGGGAAATTCTCAGAAGCAAGATATGAAAATGGCTGCAAGATTTCAGACACATTTTATTGTCAATAACGGACCAGAACAGAGTTGAAGGAAACAAAGAATGTTTCTTTGCTTACCTCAGTCGATTCATTGCAGAGCATGTTACAACTTAATTTGGACTGCTAATTAAGGACAGGGACTCAAATAAAAAAAAAAAAACATTAACTTATACTAGTTTTATTTATTTTTACTAGATAAAACTTTTGTATTTTGTTCATTTATTCATTGAAAATTCAGTTAACTTCATAGATAATACTGCTGGGAGCTCCAGCATTTAATTAGATACGTGCTTAAAGGTACTGAAACAACATTCTGTGGTATTTATATTAAAATTTTGACACTATTTTTAATTTTACTGCAAATATTGGTCATTATAATATAATAATATCAGTTATCAGTCTCCTTATAGACAGTATAGGTATGGGCCCTGAACAAAATATATCAGTTTACCTGATGAGACAAGACTAATATTCTCACCTGTTATGTTCAAACTTCATGTGGCAAACTGGCATCCGAGATGCAGAACCAATTGTTTTCCACATGATACTACACATAAGGAAACTATGATAAATTGACATTTCTGTCACACCACATCTGTTGGATCAGCACGTTTTTTGGCTGATATAACGTCATCTTATCCCAGAAGTTTTATTATCCACATATAGATAGCCCTGCATTCCTTCATCCTTTTCACTGCAGATAATATGAACACTACCACTTTCTCTCATTCCTCTTCCTCCCTGTGTCTCTTGCTGGCAGGAGATAAAGTGGAAGTGACACTTGTGTGGGTAAGATGATATTTATGTAGCATGTGGAGGTCATTTATTAAAAGAAAAATGGCTTATTACTGGTCACGTATGATGAACACATAGGATTTATTCTCTTCTCAGCTTTTTCTCTCTGCAGCCATCCTCTCTGTGTAAAACAACTGGGATCCTCTCCCTTCTCTGCCCACTTATTAAATCTATACTTTCTTCTCACCTCCCTCACACTCTGGCTCTCCTTCTTCTTCTCTCCAGGGCTGATTAACTCAAAGGACAAATTACAGCCTTGTATCTATTAGTGCCGTCCAGGTGCTCTGGCCTATTGAGCGATCAGAACTAAAAAGGTCTGCAAAATACACCCTGCTGCCAGGCCTCTTAGATTTAGATGAAGTCTCTTTATGCAGCAAAGGACAAAGGAACATGACAGTTTAGAGATTACATCATTTTGGTTCGCACCAGCTATCTGCTCTGCAGTCAGGTTGGGTGGCAGATTTATGATCTATTCACATTATTCTAACTGGCTGCTCTCTCTGTCCTTCTAAAATAAATGATTGTACACAGGGAGTTGATTTCATTTGTGCCACACTGAGTCCCCAGACAAATTAAACTGAGTGTTTACTAGGGATAAATGCAAAATGGCTACTAGACAAAAGAACTACAATCTGTAGGAGTTCTGGCAGCAAATTAATGTAAAAAGGAATAGTGTTGCCTCCATGCTCACTCAACTGGGGATTTGTTGGGACAAAAAGACACAATTCTTTTTTTTATTTTTTATTTTTTAATGGAAAAAATCAGATATGGCGTCATCTCCAGAATACATATGGAAGATGTAACAGACTTTTTATTAACATTGTCTGATGAGCAAATGATTCGGTGCTACTAGTAGAAAAAAATAAACAACAAAATACATAGTTTGAAATTGCCCAAGCATTTTCTGATCTGACACCTAACCCCCAAATTCCACCGGGCACAGTCCCGCCGCATTGCAGCTGCAGCGATTCTAGTCAATGTTTGATACCTCACCAGCTCCGTCGCAGTCAGGTTCAGAAGCAGACCTGCGCTCGGCTCTGCGTGAAATATGTGGCTGTTCTATTTTTGACGGATGCTATGAGCAGCACGCGTCAATGTTTGCTTGGAACATTGACGGAAGTCCTACCATCAAAAGCTTCAGTGATCACAGGTTACATTGTGATTTTTATGGTTTACGTGACCTGTTTGTTTACATTTAGGTTTCAAATTAATGCACTGTCACACATACCTCCACCTATGATTTCCACAGGACTAGATACACTAAGGGGACCACTCTGAATATTATTCATATCAAGACAAACATGACATTTACACAGGCAAGTTTCTCTCTCTCTCTCTCTCTCTCTCTCTCTCTCTCTCTGTGACATGTATAAAATCTAATTATATATAGGACAGGTTAAGTCACCAGAATGTTATATGAGCTAATCAACACATTACACACACAAAACTGATGGTATGGAATCCAATTAGACAGAAGTGCACTCACTATCACACACCCGAAAAAACACACACACACACACACACACACACACACACATCTACTTCACATACATTTATGACCCTCAATTTAAGTTTACATTCCTGAAATCACACACACTGATGTGCATAGCATCTGCATAGCCAGGGCCGCTGGGTCTTCATTACTTATTAATGCTTTCAGACAACCTTCGTAACTGGAGAGCTATTTCAGGGGGCAGAATGATCTTCGAATCATCTGCCAGAGAGCCAATCTCTCCCCTTGCTCATCACTCTCCTGCCTGACTCTCATCACTTTTTCTCCTTCTGCTCATCAGTCCTTTCCCGAGAGCACAAGACTGGCTACAGCCAGGGCATGACAGGTTGGAGGGTGTGTGTGTAAAAGAGAGAGGGACTACAGTGCATCATGTGGTTCGATAATGCCAGGTCATGCTTGTGTGACACTGTGTAGTCACAGGGCGCCCTCTATAGGTCTGAGAGCAAACTACATTTTCTTACAAAGGGTCAAAAAGGTCAAAGAAAAACCTGAAAACTCATGTCTGCAAATGACTCTGCTGAGGCCAGAAAAACACTGCAGTCTTTCAGCTGCAGCTTCCTCTGTGACACTCTGCAGTACAGTCACTGACAAATCAGGAGAGCTTTTCAGTGTCTTTGCATCTTTGCAGCTCCGACTGATCTTCTCAGAGATGGTGTTTTATTTGACTGACAGCTGAAAATGAAACCAAAAAAAAAAAAAAAATGGAAGTCAATGGAGGAAATGTGAAAGACAAGGCAAAGAAGCAGAAAGACGGGGCAGAAGTGCAGCAGTGTCAGAGGACTACAGTTATATAGGTTCTATATATATATTAACAGAGCGCTGAATGAGGAGAGAAGAATGAGATGAAATAACGATAAAAGAGGACAATGAAGGAAAATTACTTGAATGGAAAGGAACATGACAATGAATGCAGCACAGAAACTAAAATAAGTTTGGTTGTTCAGTGGAATCATGTCTGCTGCTGCATTAGCTATTCTGTTTAATCACAAACCTGTGACCCACCTGTTCTCATGAACACCGACAAGCAGAGATGGAAAGATGCATCAGAGCAAAAAGAAGGAGGAGGGGAGAGTTTAAATGAGAGGGCCAAAGAGTTGTAGGCAACAACGGCATCCCTTGATGGAACATCACAAACTGTTAAAAACATTACAAATGAAACTTAGTCAAATCCCAAAGCTTGAATGTTATCACTCACTTTAAAGACCCCAAGCCTTAAATGTATTTGAAATGAAGAGCCATGTCCCCTGACATTTTAACATACAGACTTAGTGATTGCCAGATGACTTAACAGTGGTTAGACACAGAAAAGAGAGCGGACAGAGTTTTTAGAGTTTTATGTATCCTTTGAACAAAATGTGGGAGTTTTTGAAAATCTTGCAAAATTTATCCCAAAACTGACAGTCATCACCAGGAGCAGGTACAGGTGTTGGGAAACAGCAGCTAACAAACAGCAGATGTGTCAGCTGATTACTCAGTTACATAATTTAGGCCGATGATGTCACAACTGTTTATAAGAGAGAACTTAAATTCTCTTAAACACAAATGATATTGTTTCCTCAGAAGTTTTTTAGAGCACAGCTCTGAGAGGATTTACATCTGCTAATAACACACTCTGTACATTGTCATAAATTATTACAGCTAAGGAACTGAAGTTGTTTTCAATATATTTAGTAGGCCCGGTGTTGATATGCACTTGATGTTCAGTCTGGTGGTCTGTGGTATCATCAGCCTAATTGATGAAAATGAGCAATCAGCTGGCACACCTGGTGTTTATTAGCTGGTATACCATGTGTAACAGGGGTGTTCTTACAGTTAGATTTAACCAAAAATCCATGTTTGCTGATATTTAGTTTTCTGTATAAACCTGTTTTTGTGTCTATTTATTTTGGGGAGCTTTTGTTTTGTTGGGGGTTTTTTGGTAGTTTGACCGTTGGCCCTGACGTGATGTCACTTCCTGGAGATTGTCCTTAGTAACGGTACACTATGCTGAGGAGAGGTAAGACAGTCTGAGCACTCTCGTAAATAATTTCAAACTTGTTTAAAAATGCTAAACAGAGGTTCACACTCTAATGTATGTTTGAATGTGTATATGTATTTTTATTGTGTACAGAACTTTTTGTGTGAGATGCTAGCTCAACTGTCGCATGGGAACAGTGAACAGCACCAGCATCTGCTCATGCGCTGGTTCTCTCTCTCTTGTGTTTAAAGGTGTGCATGAGAGAACATCATTGCTGAACTGATTCATTCACTCATTGTGTTGTACACAGAATAAACCTCCAATCCAACTGGCGAACAGGCGTCCATCATCTTTCTTCATGCACTAGACGTGTCAGGCCAGACCGGCTACACATGCTCTGGGTGAATACTCGACTCTGATTGGCTGTGGGGAGTCCATTAATTCCTCATATAAGACACCCATTATATAGTTCAATTGAAACTGTGTGTTCATTTCCGCTCATTCTAAATAAATGTGTGGAAATTAAAATCTGAATATTTTACTTACAACACTGAGTGCAGTCCTTCACTGCCTCATCCTCTGAACACAACAGGATGGCAAACATGCACGCAGGCTGCAGGAAGTACACTCCTAGTCCAGTTGTTAAACATACTGTCAAATTAAAACAAAACACTTCCTTTTAGTTCCTGTCAAGGATCCTTGCAGGTTTCACTGCACCGCTCGCATTTTACTTTAGATACACAATGAATCAACAATCTTTCTTTCCCTCTCGCTTTCATGCACACACACACACACACACACACACACACACACACAATCACACACTTAGTCATAACTGTAAAGCTGCCAACTGACTAAGTCTTCCACATTGAGAAACTCCAGTTCAAACTCCAGTACAGAAGCACAAAATCATGTGATCCCATCCTTCTTCAGGTACTCTTCATTTGTGATGTCATGTTTACCCAGCTTTGAAATCACTTTATGACTCTCTCTTGTTGCATGATATTTACAGCTGATAAAATGCAACGTCCAAGATTTAGTGAAACCGTATTTGTTGTTGTTCTGCAATAATCAACTGGGCCGTTCATTTGTCTGACATTCATTTGGTATTGTTGTAGGTCAGATAAGCAACAAGAAATTATTGTGAAATATTGTGGTCACATTTCTTTGAAAAAAATCAAAATTATCCTGATGCAAAATGTTTATTTCGAGGTTTTCGGACCATCCATTTATATGCACAAAAAATTAAAGGAACACTTTGAAAACGTACGAGATCTCAATGGGGGGAAAAAATAATTTCCTAATGTGGGTCGGATAATGTGTTGAATGGGCTGAATTCAAGCAGCAGCCTACGTAGTCCTAACTCATAATGCTACTCAGTAGTTTGCATGGCCTTCACGTGCTTGTATGCATGCCTGACAATGTCACTGCAGGGAGTGTATACTTAAGCTGAACAAAGAGAACACAGAACCTGCTTTGTCACAGTAATGCAAAGAAAATGTTGCACAGATACCATGCAAGTCTGACGTGAGCTACATTGTACACATTTAAATCCGGCATGTTAGAAAACTCTGCAGGTAAACTGAAGAGGACAGTGTGCCCCACTGTAGCCGACGCTCCTGAAAAGTAACCAGTCCACCACCAGGTCACCTGCTTTTATTGGTCAACAGCCTGTTGTGTCACTGCACTGCTGAAAGTATAAAAGGGCTGAAGTAGCAACCACACTCCCCTGTGAGGAAGAAAAGCCCCACCATCTTCATCATTGGCCCAATCCGGGCCAAACTACCAGAGCAATCCCCGCTACATGAGCAGTGAGCACTAACCGCCAGTGATTTCTCAGACAAAATTCAAGACTGTGATGGCCAGGAGCCAGATCTTCCAGACCTTTACTTCCCTTCTTTAGACCCACAACTCAGAGAACAGTCATTGCAACGTTAGGATAGACAATGTTGGTGACTAGCATGAGACAGCGAGATAACTGAAAAAATGGGACTGGTTGAACTGAAGTTTGGGCCAAAGAAAATGATTGGCTGGGCTTTTCACATGCACACACACACACACACAGTATACGCTGTGTATACTATTAAGTTAAATGATTCTTAAATGATTCTCTTCTATCTGCTGGGAAACCTCCAGTACATTATAATAAATTACAATGCAAATAGTATGTGAAGGAGACCATTTGAATGTTTCTCTCATTTAACTGCATTGTGCTGATTTATTGTTTACAGGAGTTTTTCTTGCAACCGATTTAAAAACAGAGCAGAATTCAAATGGAACTGTTTATGCTCTACTAAATCACATCACATCATTCCACATTATGTCGCATCACACATTGAAACTAGGCAATATCAAACTACAGCAGTCTAAAATTCATTACTCGTGAACTGGATCATTGATCATATGATGTGTATCAGTCTCATCTGTAATCTGTAATAAGTAAAAGGCAACAGCTGGTCCTAGGCCTTCAAGTGCCTTCCCTGTATGAGGCCTGCTGCTCAAACACACACCATCATATAAACCTACAAATATACAGAAGCTGTCCTGAAGAAAATTGTCTAGTAACAAGTTAGCTACTGTAACAAGGCACAGCAGACCTGTCAATATTTGGACTGTGGCTGAAGTTGCTGTTTTGGTCCGTCCTCCACGCAACTTCAAACCCCACCAGGATCGTTTCAGAAGCGTTTAGCCCGCCAGACTTTGTTTACTTGCTCAGATTTGGTCATTTTCCTGGTTTATGTGCTTCTAAACAAGCTTCTACATATGTAAATATGATAGGTAGTTCATTTGTTTCACTTTTATCTGTTTTTACAACCAGCAGTTTGCACAGGGTATTTTATTTTGAAAATCCACTGGATTATCTAAGCTGTTTCTGTGTCTGACACCTGCCAGAGGTGCTCTGTGTAAATTGATGCAGGCTGTCCATCAAAAAAAGAACAGCCACTTATTCGTCATGGAGCAGAGCGGAGGCCCGCTTCTGGGACCCTTCTGAACTGGACTGCAGTAGAGCCGGTGGAGTTTGAAACATTGACTTGAACAGCTGTGTATCGCTGCAGCGACGACGGCACGTCCGCTCTCTGTGGAATTTGTGGGTTACTCCCTTAAATTATCATGCAGTGCATTTACAGTCCACCATCTGATTTGTGTGTGTAAATGTATCCACTATGTATACAAAACCTCCAGAATGCAGGAAACAAAGTGTTCCCCATTACTACAATATACTTTATATGTTTGTCTGCTCTAAAGAAAGCTGCACTTGTTAGCATGGCCTTCATACAATAACCAAGCCACACTTCCTAGTCTAAAGAGCATCTCATTATTCTGTTCTCATCCTTCTAGTTTCAGGTTATGTTAAAACAGCCTTGTTCACGGCTAGTATGTCCAATATGCAGTATTTCCCCACTGTGGAGAAGCTGGTCCAGGTTGCGAGCACAGTTTATGTTAATGTTGGCAGCTCTAGCCTGCTCTTTGTTTGCATTTGGGCAAATTTACACTCCAGCAACCGCAGCAAATCTTACCAAAGAATCTTGCAATGTGTTTGTCAAACACACTGGATAGTCTTTATTTTAACAGCAAAACAATATTGTTAGATTGAATTAACAGCTAGCATTTTCTTTATGTAATAATATTCTATGTATACTATTCTTATTGTAACCACACCTGAATTGGCTAGGACACTAGACATTAAGAAATCCTCAGATGACTAGTAAACACTGAGACCTAAGTTAGATTTTTAGTTCTTTGAAGCACAAATGAAAACATCAAGAAGAGAACACTTTTTCTTCTAAGAGTCTGATTAATGAGGAAGAAAGTTTCTGTGGCAGTTTAAAATATCTTTGATACTGAAGGTTGAACTTTGGTGAACCGGGTGGAAACTATCACCTGCCTCCCTTACGCAGTGCCACTCATGAGCAGTCACAATCAATTTACAACTAGGCCCTCAGCACTTCTGCTAGCTGTCAGTGTGATATAAGTGCTCGCTTTTCTCTTTCTTCATCCCTCTCTCCCTCTTGACTTCCTCCCCATCAAACATGATTCAGAGGAAATTGCTCATTCCAGGGTTCCTATTGAAGCCTGTGATTAGCAAGCTATTAGGCCTCCAGTCAGACAGAGAGAATGAGACATGGGCAAAGAAACAGAGAGACAAAAACACCACGGACAATGCTGCTGCATGGCTGCCTATGGCTCTTTTTAGTCAGGTTCTATAGAATGACAGTCTTGTAGCTGTATGAGGGCAAGACATCTGAGATGTAGCGTTGCTCGCTACAAGGCAGCTTCGCAGCCAGATCTAAAAGGGCACTGCAGGGTGACAATAACAGAGAGAGAGAGAGAGAGAGAGAGAGAGAGAGAGAGAGAGAGAGAGAGAGAGAGAAAGCATTTGAAAGAGAACGAACAAAATGAAAAACAACAGCGAGGCCCTCAAAAGACAGGGACAAAAGAGCTTTCCCCCTGCTGCCTGCTTCTGCCGGACATGACTAATAAATCACCTTCACACCATCAATCACAACACATCAAGTGTGAGTCTCACACGATCGATTCAGATGCCTTCGCACCTGAGGAAAAACAGGCAGCATATCCTGAGACAGGGCTCTGTCATGTATGCAGGGGAGCACACATGTACACACAGAAGGGGAAAACCCAAGGGAGCACATACAGAGCCTATACAGACACCGAGAAAAAACACAGAACTGCCATACTCAAGTGTCAAAGTGAGAATCTACTTTATGTGACACTTTCACCACTACACAATGTGGCAGACTTTATGTTTCGAAAACACTGATAAATTCACTAACCAGTATACCAGTACCAGTATTCAACCTGCCAACCAGGATCAATTTCTTCTTGCTCTACAGAACAGTTTTATTCAACAGAACAGGATTGGGACCAGCAGCATAAGCATCCTACAAAAAACTCAATTTAACAAAAGTCATTTCAGACACGAACAAAAGAACACACAGGAAATCCCTGTAACTGTTGTTACACACAACCAGTGTTGAGGTAAACGTCATCAGTACTTAGATTACTTTTGTCTTCATTACAATTCATGTAAGTTAGTTTTACAGTTCAAGTATTTAGTTCTTTAGTTACATTTTTGTATTTCTCTGTTACTTGTGTTGCCACTAACAAATAACAAAAATCCCTGATATGTTTAGGCCATATTCAGATCTACAGCTATGGTGCAGAAAACCCTTTATTTGAGTGGATTTTGTCCGTTTTGGTTGTGGTGCAGGCCAAAAGCTGCAGCGTCCTGCGCCAAAGATCAGATCCAACTTTTGGAATAAAACGCAACCCTACGCACAACTCCTGGTGATTCACCACAGCACCTGATCATGTCTGGATGCAGTTTCTTTTTCTATACATTGTGGAAGTTTTGACTTTTGAAACATGATGTTTGTTTCCATAGAGGCAGCTGTGCCACATGCCACTGCCCAGTTCACTGTCAGATCATTAGGAGCTAAAAGGCAAGGCATGGTTGCACCTCTGTTTCTTTGCATTTACCGCCATGTGTTTCAAGTTATATGACTTTTCATTGCAGTTAAATCGCAGACAGAGACAGATTTCACACAAAGTTAATTTCCCCCTGATTTATCTATTTGATAAATGTCATTTTAATGATGTTCAGAAAATATGTGGCGAAAAATGAAAGAACTCATAATTTGTGTTCATGTTCACTTCTCCCAGTAGAGTCAATAGACTGTAGAAGTGAAAATATATTTTGTCAATACTGTGTAACTCACAGCTCAGATGTTCATACAAACAGGAAGCACACAACAATCCAAATACACACACCAGGGTGACACATTACAGACAGTCAAATGTCTCTCCCCATGGAGGCAGCCTTCTGTTAGATATGATCAGAATCCCTTTTCCTCAGGACTATACATCCTCACTTCAAAAAAAAGAGTGGACTTTTTGAACTCTGACCTCCTGTTTCTCCACGGAAACCAACCAGAACATTGTCTGTAAAATGAAGTTTCTCTTTAGTGCCTTTCTCCCTGCAGCAAGAGGCAAGGCGAGGCTACACATAAGCACAATTGAGGCAAAAGTGTTGAGAAACATGAGAGATTTTTATTTTTAACACAGCCTTCCCTAATCTAATTACCTCAGTAATTAGACTGTGTTGTCATGAAAATGAACTTGCAGAAGGCAGTGCAGGAGTTGTGACATGCTCTGTTTGCCTTGGCCAGCCTGAAGATAGAAAAACACTTCTGAGAGTTGACAGATTTTTATTTATTTATTTATTTTTCATTTTTTGCGCCTGGCAAGTGTGTGGCCAGTGCTTGTGTTAATGCAAGAGTGTGTGTATTTTAAAAAGAACACTGTGCATTCATATCTCTGTGTTTATGTGGACCTCTCCTGTGGTTCTGTTTTTTTTTTGTCAGTGACAGCTAAAGCTCAGCTTCACAGTAAGTCACAATCTCCTCACAGTCTGATCATATAATCTAAAACAAGGAACACGTCCATACCTCCTTGGTGCAGGAAGTCACATGCTTTGGACACCAGCCTCTGCTTGTTGCCAAAAGGTAGAGTCACACATGGACAGAGATATCAGAGGCAGCACATGGCTTAGTTTAAGTACAGACAGGCCTGAACAAACAAGACAGAGCAGGGTGAGGGAACCAGAAAGAACACAGATAGAGGAGAGAGGACCATGAAGACATGGATGTTCAGCTAGCTGTATGTTTGTGTGTGTGTGTGTGCGAGCGTGTGTGTGTGTGTGTGTGTGTGTCTGCACTCCACCCACCAGTGTATGCTAATCAGAAGCCATAATGTCCTGTCAAGGGAAATACATAATAAATCAGTTTTGGTTTGACTTTGTCGTGAGACAGAGTGTTCTGGGAGACTGGGCAGTAAAGGGATGATACACACATACACACACAAAAGGCACACAGAAGTTGCTGGGTTAATATCAGCTGACCAGTGGATTGTCTTGTGTTTATATAATGTGTTCAGGTGAAATTGGCTTAAAAAGGCAGCATCAACGTGTCGGTTAGCTCAGTTGGTAGAGCATCCACCTCATGTGTAAAGACTCAGTCCTTGCTGGGTTCAAATCTGACCTGTGGCTGTTTCCTGCATGTCATTCCCCATCTCTCTCTCTCCTCACATTCCTGTCACTCTTCAGCTGTTTCTATACATAAATATATAATATAATAAAAAAGCTTGAAAAGGCTATATATATATATATATATATATATATATATTCTACCACCATGTGCATCTGCACTGCTTCTTGTACATCTGTTGTTTTTGGCAAATAAAGTTCCTGATTCTCTTAGCACTCATCACACTTACAAATATACAGACATGTCTCCAACATTCAAACCCACTGCCACCAACCACACACACACCACACACACACAAAAGTCTGTTTCTCTAGTGGTAATTTTCAAGCTGTCAGTCAGAACAGAGGGACCGTGAGATTAATGGATACAGAGAGAGTGGAGTTACACACATGACCAGCACATGTGTGTGTAGCCACGCCGCCTTCTGAACTGCAGTTTGATTGATTGACTGGAAGTGATAAATGTCTTAACGAGTCATATAGAGAGTGGCAGCTGACCAGAAGCTTTTAAAAAGGCTTCAGGAGTTGGTAAACTACTATTTCTTCTCTTCATACTGACACACACGCACAGATGCCATTTTATTTTGCATGCATGCATTTCTGCAGTGAGATCAGTGCAGTTAGCTATGTTACTGACTGTCTGTGCTACTGATGGATTAATACTCAAATTATATTTTCTATGTGCATCTGTGTATCAGAGCTTTTAGGCAATTTCTCTTCACAGCTGCACTTCTCCTCATATTACCACTTGGAAGGATTCTTTCTACTGCTTTGGCTAAGCATGTGTAAACAGAAGGTTAATTGGACATTTGACTAAATGCCACAGAGATATTATTGACTTCACTAAAATACAACATCCAGTTTGTAGAACTGCCTTTGAGGAAGTTGATCTGAGCTGCTGATGACGCCACAGACATTCAGTGATATTCTGATAAAATATGAAAATTCCACTATGGTTTCAGAAACATGAGAAATGCATCCAGAGTTAGTTTTCTGGCTGAGTAAAGTAAACCTGAACAATCAGTTTCATGCTGGCAGATGCCCACTTGCTCTGAACATTTGTGATTATGTATTGTAAATGCTGGGGCACTTTTTCAGCAGAACTGAAATGAATTCTGCTGGCCTGACTGTGCAGCAATAAAAGGATGTTAAACGTGGATTCTCTTTTGGTCTCAGCCATCAAGCATGAGCAGACACAACAACAACAACAAAAGACTAGAGAGAAAAACTTCTATCAGGGCAATACATCAGTAAGAGAGCTCCTTCACTTGGCATATCTGAGGAAAAAATCCTCTGGAAACAACGCTGTCGGCCGTGATAGGGCACCGTGCTCCGCCACAACATGTTGCTGCACCACAGCCTGTTTCATATTCAATGAGTCTGATGTCAGCGCTGTATGACATGAGAAATAGAGGCACAGCAGATAGAATTCTATTCCTTCACCTCATTCACTGTTTCCTCCATCTCTTAATTAAATCAATTTCACCCTCCTCTTTACCTCCATCTTTCTTCTTTCTCTAATTCTTTCCATCTCTCTCTCTGCCTCTCTGCTACTCTCAATCTCTCTCTCCCGCTCTCTGCCCTGTGTGACTCTCCGGCTGCAGTGATTGATGATGAGAGAAATCTCCCAAGGACAGGCGCCTTGTTAAAGACAGGCCAGTGTGTTCTGTCTGTGGGAGCGAACAGAGATGGAGGGGTGAGGTGGGGGAATTACAAAGAGAGGAGCACCCTGATAGGCCTGATGCACTTCTGCTGTTTTTTCTTCTGTTTTTTCACTCCCTATTCACTCCTCTTCTTCCTCTCTTTCTCTTCCTATCCTTAAACTCATGCTTCCTCCTAGTCCATGTATTGTTTGTTTTCCCTTTTTTTTCCCCTATATGTTGTTCCCCCTTTTTTCCTGTTTGCCCCACCCCCATCCCCTCTGGTAGATTCACAACCAGGCCCTTTTTTAGCAACTCCGCTGAGGGAGAGCCTCATCACTAAGGGGACCGCAGGATGGCGGTGATAGCTGTCAGGTGGAGGAGGGAGGAAGGAGAGCGAGATTGGGGAAGGGAAAAAAACGAGGCTCTGAGGTCTCTGCTGAGCTCCCTCCAAGGCCCCTCCAGGGGGGGCCGAGGTGTTTTGGACGGGGGGCCATCCCAGAGAGAGACAAGCTACGGTCTGATTAATGACAGGGAAGCCATCGTATTCATCACTGCCCCACATCAGCCCTGAGAGAAACACTGTTTGTTGCCAACCGACTGGTGCCTTCTCTGCCTCTGGATCCTTCTTCCCCTCCTAGTTTTCCAGCAATTAATTTAGAATAATGACTGATGAGGCGAGCAGAGTTAGAACACATTAGGATACATAGATGACTTAAGAATGATAATAAATGAGACTCCGGAGGAATATTTTGTACTGGCTGATAGTAAAGTGAATAGATCTGTGTTTTGGAGTGTTGCTCGACATTTAGGACTTTTTGTCATTTTATATTATTTATGTTTTATTGATGGATAATAAAAATAATCTTTACAATAGATGCAGCCCCAGATGAAAGCAGAAAAAAGCAGAGAGAATCAGAAAATATTAGTGGATTTGTAAGCAGATCTTTGTCCAAACAGATTCTCCAAATGTGTTCCAGGAAGAAAAAAAACACCAGTCAGTATCACGTTATGAACACCTGAACAAATTGTGATCTATTGATGCCTTCCATGGTTAAATGAGAGCACTTGTTGTTAAAGCTATGAGCTGAATTGTAAATGAATGTAAATCGCTTTGTTTTAATTTACAAGCAGAACTTATTGAGCCTGAGTGGCCGATTAAACCAGGATGCGGTACACATGGTCATGCAAGGCAGATCATTACTCTGATGTCCTCTTTCTTTCTCACACACACACACATACACACACACAGGCAGCAAGGTTTCCTAATCTCAAATACTCATTACAGCAGTCTGATGAAAACAAAACTCTCTTTGACTCACGGTGACTCTCTCATATGTAATAAAAAGGCCAAAATCATTGAGTAGTCTCTTCTTCTCAGAATATCACAACAACATATGGACAGTCATGTATGTACATAACGACAGACTTTTTAAGGACACATTGTTTTCCTTGAAGCTGTTTAACTACCACTAGCTGTCCCCTCTCTTCCTGATATCTTCCTCCTCCCCTTCCTTTTCCCCCTTTTTTCTCTCCTCTTCCTCTCCTCCCTTCCCCTCTCCTCAGGCCCTTCATAGACTCATACAACATTTATGACTGTCTGGAACATACGCTTGCAGCAGGAAACTGAAGGGCACATCTTCTTATAAAAAAAACAATACTAACACTGTCTAACAGCTCCGCTGGTGTCTGACTGGGAGAATCCCTGCTATGTTTCATTTCACAGTGGACAGCATTACAACAGTTCTCTTGTGGCATCGCCCAGCTTAAAACTTTGCTAGAACAACACAGTCTGGAGTCTGAGACAAATTTCCCCTAAGGGGCATCAAACTGATTTAGACGATCTTACCTCCCATGCGAATGTGAGTCAGAGTACTTCTAGACTGCCGTGTATCACAAATGCAGTACAGAGTGTAGGGTAGAGGGTGATAAGCTTGTAAAAAGTGGGACCTCTGGGACAGCTGCAACTGTACTCTGTACTACAGTACAGTCTGTACTACTGTACTTGCTCAAGGGCACCCTGATGGTAGTTGCTGAGTCATTTCAGATTGAGATTGGCACCAACAACTTTCCTGTCACAGGCCATTTATTTGCCCGCGTGGCTTTTTCTGCTTCATTTCTCTTCAGTAGTAACGTGTTGCCTTGTTTTGTGGTAACATTTCTATATGTCCTCAGTGTGAAGGTTATTTTTCTATGCTTTATCATAGAGTTGATTGTTTTTAAAGTGAATAGACTGAAGTTGAAGGAGCTGACATGAAGAGCACTCAAGGAGAGTAGAGCTTTGAATTTTTGTGGTTAGACGATATAAGTGTATATAATCTAAAGCACACTGTAAAACAGTTATTGTAGGAGGATGAAATCTAATGAGGTGATAAAGTTGGAGTGTACTGTGGAACTACTATACACAGGCATAGGTAAGGGTATGTAGACTTTGGGTGATCAGCAGGAGATAACTTCTGTTATGATTTGGTGCAATAGAAATAAAACTGAACTGACTTGGTTGATTTAGACCAGTGGTTACTCGAGGCGATGACCAGGACTCATGTTAAATGAATATTTCATTTTTTTCAACAATGACAGAAGAATCTGAAGGCTGTCTTTCATATGGACTGAGGGAAATCTATTATGAATAATTTACATGCAACACTGTCAATATGTAGAGCAGCTGCAGTAGACCCTTCTGTCCAGTTGGTGGCAAGTGTGCATTAATCGGTCAAACAGTCTCGTCTTTAAAATGAAATGTATGACCTCTGTGTCTAGTGGGCTTTGTCATCACATTAGGATATATATTGCTACATAGCCTAGCTATCATAGGATGTGAGTGTTAGAAGTTTCTTTAGAACGTCTAATAATAGTGATGTCGTGGATAAACGTGGTGAAGAAAGAGGGATTGATCCAGTGGAGGGTGAAGGACAAGAAAGTTAGTAGGCAGCCGTATCTCCGTATCTCCTAGAAATCAGTTCATATGCAATTAAAATGCAACAGCAAATCAACACAATCAACACAACCTATCTATGAAAATAAGTTAGTAATATACAAACTGTAATATACCAATCAGACAGGATTGTACGGGGGAAGCAAGATGTCGAAATCATACATGTGCTCACTCATCTCCTAAAAAAGTGCCCGTAATATCAAAAGTATCAAAAATGTGGTTTGATAGAAAGAACATCTATATAACAGAATACAAAGCTCCTGTACCTCTGAGGAAGCTCAATCAGCGATAATGCCAGATAATGACAGAGCATCAGTTTTGTGTGAGAGAACGTGCCATATGGTTCGGCTCACATCTCCATGCAGCACTGTGGCAAGTAACTACAATGGGCAGTTTTTACAATGGCCATTTTATTGGAGCTCCCACTCTTTTTATGTGGTGCAGAGCCTTAATAGACGACCACTGAAGTCTTCCATGAGCACACTGATGGTGCTGAAATGGAGTTTAAGGAGATTCCACCAGTTCATATTTCAGGAGCTTCTTTGATTTCACACCTTTATGCTGCCCATTACTTCCAATCATCTGTGTTAATAATGAAATAGGTGCTTTTCTTTTGTTGCTAATCTATCTTATTTGCTATTCACCCACTTAAGGCCATTTCACTAGATCTCATATTAGAATACTGGGCCCAATGGGCATTAATATTGGATGAAGTGGGAATATAATAACGTGAGTTCCTCTCACTGGAGGCAAACCACTCTCAGTGCCTTTCTCTCGGGTTCTGTGGCAATATGTATGGAAGAATATTAATTACTGTCAAAGCATTATGGTTATTATTATGATTTCACATTATGCAGCTTCCAGGGGCAATTGGTGGTGCGATGCTAAACATGTACGAGCCACTTAAGATGATGAGGAGGAGGGGAAGAGGGTAAAATAAGGAATGCAGTTCTTAAAGACCAGCCATTTTTCTTTCTTTCACTTCCTCACTCTTCTGTTTCTGCATGTTTCTCTTTAGAAATCTTATGCTCGTATACGTTCTGTCTGCTCCTCCCATACATTTGTTCCACTTCTTCTCCTCCTCCTCCCATCCATCTTTTCACTCGCTTTCTATCCTCCTTTTTGGTAACTTTCTCTTTCCTCCTCAACCTCTGCCTGCTTCCCACTCTCTGTCTATGTCTCTCTCCCCCTCTCCTCCCCTCCCTCTCTCCCTCCCTCCCACAGGCACAGTGGATCAGAGGGTTTTAGGTGATAAATACCCTGGACCAAGGGCTCACCAGCCACCGATTCCTGCCACTTTACTGTGTCACATTGTGGCCGAGGCCTCATTAAAAAGGCATTAGCCTCCTCTTGGTCCCATGATGGAGGCTGTGTCTGGCTCAGTCACTGCCGCAGGGATCTATTTAAAAGTGGCGGCAGGAATGGATAAGGAAGAGAGAGATAGGCGAAACAGAGAGAGACAGAGAGAGAAGGAGATGGCCATGTAATGAAAGGGAAGATTTGGCTGGAGAGAGGAAGCTAGAGGCATCAATTCCATGTGTGAGCATGAACCAAGGTCCAGGAGTCCAAGGAGGCGAAGAAGGAGGAAGCAGAGATAACTAGCAGAAGCCAAGTCCACTTACTTGTCCCTTGTGAGTTCATGTGCTTTCAGAATTTAATTGATACCGGCCAATTAAAGCCACTCAGGTTTCACCTTGAGGGGGTCAGGAGAGGTGAAGTCAGGGGTTGAGAACAGGATGAAGGAATGATGCTGGGGGATGAGGAAATGGAGAGGAGCAGGGCAAAGAGGGGAGACTGAATCTGCAGAGTGAAAACACGAGAGTAAGCGTTTGCAGCATATCATTAGTAAATAAGTAGTCTGGAGGTGATGACAGAAAAGAGGAAAAAGTAGGGGGAGGAGGCAGGAAGGGGGTGACAGATAAGAGGGATGTTGTTTGGGGGTTGGGATAAAGGAGAGCATAGCATCGAGCTGCAATTACAGCAATGTTTAAAGGCTTATGAAAGAGATGAAATGTGAAGTATGTGAATCTAATCTAAAAACCTTCCCAAATCTCAACAAAAGATTGCAACAAGACAAATATTATAATTAATATTATCATTATTATTATTATTAAAAAAAGAGATCAATATTGGGCAATTTGTCATTGCTCTTTAGTGTCAAGTGAAATTGACCATGCATCAAAAAGCGGATACACAAAGCAATAATGTAATGATCCAGCTAAAGGTCAATAAACCACAAGGGTCACCGTGTACATGGGAGTACAATAACAACAATATTTGTCAACTTAGATATTTTAAATATTTAAATCCAAATGTTAAATGTTACACCTAAATGGTAAATCTAAATCTAAATGTTAGATCTAAATGTTAAATCTAAATATAAATGTTCTCAGTCAACAACATGACCCCAATCATCACCTTCAACTTGTGTTTCTTTGGGGCGGCATCAACTTCTAAGTTGATATGGACAACTTGCTAACAGTTATTTATTCAAACATTTAGCAAGGATAGCACCAATATTCACTAGCTGGTGACTTACAGAGAATGAATACTGGACTAAACTCCAGATGATTACTATTGTTTCTCTATCAGCTGTGTATATAAGCAACTGTTGCCATCAACTTAAAGATAACTAGAAAAGTGTTCTCGGTAGTAGGGTTGGGCCGATGTAAAAGTTTCAAACTGATTTGATACAAAGATGCAAGTAGAATGTAACAAGAGCAAAATTTTCCACAACACATTCCTGCAAATATTTCACAATAAAAGCCTTGCTGAGAAATGGAAATGTTCTGTTCACTGAAGCACTGCTGGGTTTTTAGTTTGAAACAGATAAAGGAAGCATTGTAATGCAGAAACTTTAACAGGACACAATCAAAAAAAGATTTTGTACATCTGTCACGTAAGACACGGGTTAAAAAAGAGACACCTCATTGAAGAGTAACTTCCTGTTTCTGTGTCACGTGGGTTCCTTCCTGCAGACCAGCAGCAGGTCTATTGACTCTTGTGGGAGAATGTGAGCACAGATTATGACCTCAAAGTCACTGAAGTAAATATTGGCTTTTTTTCAAGCCACATATGCTGTGAACATTCTGACAGGACAGGCACTGTGTCCAAATCTGGAACAATTCTAAAAGACCAACTATGAAAAATGCCAACAAAGAATCAACCAACACAAACTCACCACCATGTACATTGCTGAAGCAGTTGTTGATGACTTGTGGCCCCTGCTTGCCAGTTAAAAGCAGTGATTAGTCAGCAGTATAAAATTCAGAAATTCAATGATCAAAGATCAGGTTTCTTTAACCTGAAACAAGGCCTAAATCTAACAATACTTTTAACCACTCAAAAAGTGTGCTGCTATGTATTTACATACAAGGGAAAAGTGTTAACTATAAAAGCAGCTTATAATAGTTAAGATAAACAAAGAGGGAAATCACATGAAGGAAAGATGGACAGAGAAGCAGATACATATGAGAGACAGACAGAAAGATAAACAGACAGACAGGCAGTGCCTCCTCATTTACCAAAAGTGGAGATTCCAATGCAACTGCCCTCTGCCCTCCTTACTGTGATGGAAGGATGAAGAATAAATGAGCAGATAGCTGTCACCTCAGCCACCTGTGTGTCTGTCTGTCCTCTGACAGGCTGGAGAAGTAAGACAGAGAGTGTGTAGGCAGCTCAATGAAAGAGGACGAGGTCAGGTGGGAAAGTGTTACGCAGGTGCAGAGGAATGTATTAGCTAATAAGGTTTTCCTGATAAAATAGCCACAGATAGACTGATAGAGGTTCTTTAGAGGGAAGTGAAAGCAGAGGTGAGGAGTTTGTCTTGTAGCCAGACAAGTAGACAGAGCTGATACTTCAGGGCAGCTCAGAGAGAAGACAAGCACTGCTGAGGTAAGGGGGAAGCTCACGCACTGATGCAGATCAAAAGGCACGAGGTCAGACAGGCAGACAGGACTCTGGTAGAAGAAAGTAGACTGTTTTTGTACAGTTACATATGGACAATAAGCTGTCAGAGGTTATTTCACAGAAAATTAGGTCTTTGTTCAGGAGAAGATGGAGAGAACCTGAAGTGATGCAGGCTGTGTTAGCCCTGGCAGGCTCTGGGACAACCGAACGCTGTAGCTGTGAACGATTCAGAGGACAGATGAGCAGCAAAGTGAAGGAATGATGTAAGACCGCAGTCAGACCAACATGCAGATAAGGAGGTTTGTAACGATGCAAATCAATACATTGGGCAGACTGCGGTACCTTTTCTGTTAGGTACTTTGTTTCGTCTGTTCTTATCTTGTTTTTGTATTTGGGCCAATTATTAAGTCTAAGAACTGTTGGAGCCTTTTGTCTTTCCAGGTCATACAAGAGGCAAAAACAGAAATGAGGGCTTATTCTTCTAAATGTGTGCACAGTGGAAAACCCTTGAGAAAACCATTTCCAAGTAATCACATCTGTTGTTTACAGAGCTGCATTAGTACAATGAATTAAAAGTTGTATTATTGTAAAAAATAACTTCAACTATAGCTCTGAATTCACACTTTAGCTGCACATTTTCACACAACTCCCACAATCTGTCAAGTATTGTCAAAGAAACCTGACAACACATCCTCCTTGCACTGTACATTGTGTCTCTGTCTGACTCATGCTTTGTTTCCATCTTGAACTTCTTGAACATCTTGAATATCAAGTTTTTCTTTAGTCTGAAGACCAGTTCATACGCTCTTTTGTGTGTATGTTGATCAAGTCTATTAATGGCAGGCAGCAGCGCTGATGGTTATGCTGTATACAGAATAGATTTACAGTTCTGTGCAAAATGATGATATGATGAAAAGGGGCAAACAGTGGCGAGCCTGTCCCATCTAAAGCTCAGGGACCACCAACGTACGAACATCACCAGTTTCACATACAGACTGTACTGTTTCACATCTGTTAATATAGAGATGTGTATATGTGTTGATGACATTACTGCGTGTCTTTACAGCCATGGACTACGTGCAAATGACTGGACTATAACTGTAAATAACATTTACTCATTAATAACTGATCCAATAAATATTTTTTCACCGATTCAGTGTTTAGTCTATAAATTGTCAGATAGGTAATTTAAGTTCACGTTGAAAAATAACAAATCCTCACATTTAAAAACTAAACCACAGAGTATGTGCTTGATAAATTATTAAAATTATTATTAAAATATTAGTTTTCATTAATTCATTAAGTGTTTCAGCTAATGCCATGCTTGTGTATATACACTGTTTCTCTATGTAACTTTTATGTGGTGTCTCATCACATCCCATTTTAATATCTCTGATCTCCCCAGACTCTTTATAATAATGCACTCATGTACACATTTTGGATTCAACTTGCCTTCGCATGACTCTATCCACTTACCCTGGACTGACAGCTGGATTTATTAAACTACTGTATAGAGCAGAAGGTTTGTCAGGTTTACCACAAGAGACCAGTGTATATTTTAACCAGTCACGCAGCAATTCAATGTATACACTGACAAAAACTAAAGTTAAAAAACTTTGGCATTACGTATTCATGTTTAGGTTTTAATCTTCTCCAGCAAACTTGGGGCAGTACAAGAACAGGAAAGAAAGTCCCAGCATCTGGAGGAAGTTGCTGAAAAAGCTGGACAGTAATGAGACGACAGGAACGTAGACATTTTGCTGACGCCCATAGAACTCTCCAGTCCAATTAATAATAAAATTCCCCCACATCTCTCTGTATCCCCCGAATCTTTCTTATTATGAAACTGTATTTAATTCATGCTCAGAGGGTGCTGAGATCCCATGAGGACGCTCTTACAACAACTTCTACCCAAAAAAAAGGCCAAAGAAAGTTAAAAGGCCATCAGTCCCCAACCTTATTCACTCCTGGATGATTTAGCTCCTGTGTTTGCATGCAGCCACTACTGCAGGGAGATTTGTGAGGTGAACTGGGACAGAGGAACGGACTGTGAAAAGGGGCAACATGGTTGTTTATTACAATAATTAATGGCCTGGGGAGAGGAACCCTCATATTCAGGTTAATAATGTTTTGAAGGAAAATCTATGTAGTAAATATAGTAGTTAGTAGTAATTATAAGTCACTGATAATTGTGATAATCACCTGCTCATTCTATGCACAGATATGGAGACATAATGGAAGGTCAACATTTTGGGAAACACACACTTCTCTTTAGAAGAGTTATGTGAGAAGATATCAAGCTATCAATGCGACTAGTGTGTCTGTAAATATAAAGCTAATGTCAGCAGCTAGTTAGCGGGAAGCGGGGGGAACAGCATCTCTGGCTCAGGCCAAAGGTAACAAAATCCATATACCAGCACCTCTGACGCTCATATATCCATATTTTAAATCTTGTTTATTCAATCAATATAAAAACGTAAGTATAAAAAATGACATGTTTTATGTGGCATCATGTGCCTGATTATTTCCTGGAGTCTTGTTAGCACCATGAGATTTTAGGAAAACGGCAGAGACTCCACCAGTGACTGCATAAAAAACAGCTAGGTGTTTCCCCAGTCTGAGTGGTAATAATCTTCCAGCAAGAAAGCAGATAAGTGTACTAACCTAATCTTGAAATATTCCTTTAAAGACACAAAAAAAGAGGTCACTGGTCGAGGTATGTCTTCCTTTCCATTTTATCTACTGTCTATCTACACCTCCAATGGACAGTTACACACTTACTTTCTGTAAACCGCAGCCATCCAGACCAAAATACATTTTTAAAAACATTTTACAGCTCCAGATGAGATGATTAGATTATGTATTTTCAAATAGTATTTATAAAGATATTTGTTACAACTTTCAAAGGAGCAGTGTCTCTTTCATAGTGTAAAAGAGAAACCTCGAAACTAACAACAAGCACAAAGGCTCTATTTAGAGCAGTGTTTAGTTTGTCCTTTCTGGGCTACAGTACTGTAATAATAAATGTAATGTCTTTGTTTCAGTCACTGGAGACGCACAACCTCCCCCCTTCTTAATATGGTCACCAGCTCCTTTTGTCTCTGTAAATAGTGATGCATAGCTTCCTCCCTCCTTAACAAAAGGCACCAACGCCTTTTGTCTTTGTAAATTGTGATGCCTAGACTTAACCTTGCACCTGAATACAAGATCCTGCAGGATACTTCAGGTGTAAAGCATAGCAGCGGGGGGCCAACGCCAATACTTGCAACAGACAGAAGGGGCCGCCCTGATAGTCGTCTCCTTGAGCAGACAAAGGGATGTAAAAGGAGTGCCTCTCAGGTATAAATATCCAGGTGTTCCCATATTCGGGGTCTTTTCTCAATCGCATGTTGAACTGACCTTTTCTTTGCAAAGAAAATAAAAACCTTGTCGGCCGGCAGAAGTCTCTATTTCATTCTTTACCAGCAGCAGAGGAAAATTTCCACAACAGTAGAAACATGGCAGACTCCATGACCATGTCTTCCAGACTAGGCCAGATTGTTGAGACTATTCAGCGTAAACTTTGCACACTCTGATCTTCTCGTTGAGTTTATGCTAATACTGTCTTTTCTGCTTCACCTGCCACGTTCAGCTATAACCTGAAGAATGTGTTGAACTGAGCTCTGCACCATTCATGTCTCTGTCCCTCAAGTCACCTTGAGCCCCACAGCCCTTGAGTATCACTCTAGCACTGTTTACAATTAACGTTCAATTAACTGTTTACTGGTCTGAAGCCATTCATACCATCAGTTATACACTTATGAAAATATATTTCTATCCAGTATTACCATAATTAAGACTATTGAGCACACCTGAATATAAGCCACAGCAGCTAAATTTTAAAAGAAAATACATTTTGTACATATATAAGGTCGCACTTGAATATGATGAGGGTGTGTGCACGATGCACAAATGACAGTTCAAATTTAAAATCAAAACTAGCATCTTCTTCGGTGCTTAATCTTTTCCCATGTATGTCTCACTTTTGCATTTACTGCTATAGAGTGCCCCCCAGAGGCCATTGGCCAGTAAAAATCTATAAATTAGCCGCACTGTTGTATAGGCCGCAGGGTTTGAAGCGTGTGAAAAAAATATTGGCTTATAGTACAAAAATTCTGGTATATTATATATTCCATTTCTGCCATGTTCTGTGAATAGAGCTCTGTAAATGTGACACACTGGACCTTTAAAAGGAAGTTTACTGCCCCCCTTTTATCTGCACTTCTTACTTTGCCAACCATTTCTACTACACTACTATTTAGTTCTTACTTGCAGACTGTCTATAATAATGTGTAGCTAACTGTACACTATGTTGTTTGAATAAGCTGCAAGCTGTGTGTGTGTGTGTGTGTGTGTGTGTGTGTGTGTGTGCAGGCATTTAGAAGGACAGATAGAAATTGCTGAGAGGGGTTGTAACGTTAGGGGTGAGGAGAGGTTATTCAGCCTAGAAAGCAGCAGTTTTGAGTAATGGACAGTGAACTGGGTAAGGTCAAAGGTTACTAGCTTTAGGGAGGGTAACCTCTAACCTGTTCTCTGGCAGATTTGTGGGTTTGTGGAGCAGTATAAAGCCCACCCTGACAAACCTTTAACACCTGCCTCATGGAATCAGACATATGATGGATTGGGAAAGCTCCGAGGTGGTGACTGCCATCTGGGAGTGTGTGATACAGAGGCGAGTGATTGACTGGGATTTAGTGGGAAAAGGCCCGACTGTGTGGCCTGACAGGGACTGATAGTCATGTCATCATCATTCTGTGTCACAGCAGGGGGGGTCTGCACTCTGTCTAGGAGGTCAGGATGGAAGGAGGGCAGCATATAGGTGAAGGTATAAAATGCTATACTGAGGGCATACAGGACTGTGTATAAGATAGGTAAGCATATGTACTCTCAGAACTCAGTTAGGGACATCTAGTTCATGATTTGAATAATAAACTACATAAAAGTCTGACTCTGGACAAAATGTGTCCATTATTAAGAAGAACTCTTTACATGAAACTATCTGATGGTGCATTAAAGCTGTTAAATCTCTTCACTTTCTTATAAAATGTAAAAATAAAGAAGGAATGGGGATGCTGTAATGAAATTTGAGTCCTAAACCTTACAATGACTGATATATAGTACATAAAAATGATCCCTTCAGCATTTTGCATGCATACAGTACAGATTGACATGAATACAGTACAGATTTAGGGATGCTTAAACTATCTGTGCAGACTATTGAAACATTATGATTACAGAAATATGGATGCATGGAACAGAATAGCATAATAGCTGTTTAATAAAGCCCTATCTGGTGAAAAAAAATAAAAATTGCACAACGACGAATCAGACTAAATGTAACATAGAGATAAACAGAAGTTGGTGCCAATTCTCCAGTCAGAAAAAAAGAAGAGGGTGGAGCAGGAGCATCAGTCAAACCTTCAACAATGCAGAAAACATGATGAAAATCAGTTTTTGTCTCTGTATGAATGTGAGGAACGTTACATAAAGTGTGGAGCTGTCATCAATGTATTATAGAGCCACAGGAGTTGCTCAAAGAAGCCATCTGAAACAACACCGGCCTGTCAATCAAAGTGGCCACACTAATAATTCTCTTAATAACTTTGCATCCTAATATAATTTGAACCGGGGAGTTCAATAATTCACCTTTAAAAACAGAATAAATTCAGAAAAGTGCCACTTCTGTTGGTCAAACTCGCACTTTGTTTCTTTACACAGCATTCTTACTGACACATTATTGTCACCACATTTATTATCAAGCTCATCCTAATAAAGCAGACCTACATCCAAGTTCCAGATTTACTTGATCTAGAGCTTGAGATCCTTTTACTGTCCTTGACATGAAAATGTCTATGAATTGAAGTAATAACATTAATAATGCTGTTGAGAAATAGCTGAAATCAGTAGCACCGGGTCAGGAGGGAAGAAAGCATTCAGGAGCCTCTGATGTCTTATGCTATAATATTTATTAAAGCTTTGCCAAAGAGAATCAGAGACATCCTCACATACAATCAGGTATGCATTTGAGTCGTCCCACACTCTGCCCAATTCATGCTGGTGGTCAGACTTTAAACCCTACAGATAACACCACACATACTGTACGCCCACGTCCATGTGTCACCATGTGTAGCATAAGGATAGAAAATTCCATAACAAATAACAACTAAGTAACAACTAGTCATCATAACAGCTAATATAATCTAAGTCTGGTCCACTGTTATGCACGATTGTAAAGCTAAGATACATGTCAGATATCCTGTTATCAGACATAGAACACGCCCACCTCAACACACACCTCACAACAACAAACTGAAATAGAAGAAGGTGATAGCCCCGCCCGTTAGCATCTTATCACTGACTCCACATCTAAACGAACAAAACATTCATTATAATGCTATAACTGTATTTTAACACAAACCTGCAAATAAAACTCAAACTGTTGTTGTGATGTAATAAATCTAATCAACCATCGACAATGAAACTTTGTGACTGTGACGTCCATATAGCATTTCACCTGTACACATTCATTTCCAGTTTGGCCTTTCAGTCTGAGATGTTAATCCATTTATAATGAAGCTCCTCATCAAAAACACAGTAATGAATGAGAGGTTACTGTGGCCTCTGCCTGTGTGGAGGATAAAGACATGTGATTAGTATTTCTGCATCTCTGTCCCTGTCCTTCTCTTTCTCTCATGCAGTCTTTTCCCACTGCTTCACACCTCACTTCTTTTTTCTTTCCATCTACCTCCATTTCTACTTCACTTCTCCATCTCTCTCTCACACCCCGACTCTGTAAAGCCTATAAATCACGTGGTGATAGATTGGTCCCGTTGGGAATATCTCAACCGAGGATAGGCGCAAAGGTAGCTCACCAGATATGGCTCCTCTTTGTTCTGAAACCACGTCATGTGGGGATATTTACATGAAGGGCACAGATCCCAGTCATCCTGGCTCAAAAGAGGGGAAGAAAGGGCTATACTCATGGAAACAGCCCAAGGACAATAAAAGGCTACAATAACAGATATTTTCAGGGGACCAAATTGCAGGTTATATTCAGACTGTGGCCTCTGGTGGGACTGAGTACTACGATCGTAGCTTTATATTGTAGCTTTGTGACAGAGAACGGGCCATCAAGGTAAAGTGTGTGTTTGAGTTCAAGAGGCGTAACCTAGAAAGTGAAGCATGTTGCTGCTGTGTGAGACGTGCTGGATGAACATCAGCCATGTGTGTTCACTTCCTGCAGCCTTTTATAGCACTGCACTCAAGCTTTTTTACATTGTCACTGCTATGTTGACAAGAGTTCACTTTAACTGGTGTTTCACACAGTAAATTAGACACCTCGCTTCCAAATGACCTTCATCTCAACATGTTGTCTCACCAGCAAGCCACCATGGAAAGCTTGCAAAAATGCCACGCTGTGAGGGGCTCGCACCATCCATCACACCTCGCAGGAAACGCCTAGGTGGCTGTCGCACAATTCTGGTGGTATGTTTCACTTTTAATGTATTTATCTCTGTACAGGAATGCCAAAAACAGCAAGGTCACCTCACATCATCACAATTTGCCAAAAGCTCCTTCTGCCATAAGTCAGTCTTCCCAGCATTTGAACCCCGGGAATCTTTCACAGTAGGAATAAATATTTATTCACTTCAACGAGTGTTCACAGCTACAACAGCAGGAGCAGCACAGTTTAACACAATGCCAGGTGGAGTTATCACCTTATTGTTAATGACTATAGACATTATATACTAAAGGCTATAGATATGTGATGCACACAGGCCACCCAGCAGCTTGGATGGAAAGATGGAAACGTATGAAATACATGCTTATATTTGGTTAATCAAACTGTGAGCCAAATATTGCAACCTGTAACGTGACTATATATGAATGCCCTTTTGAAATTTGAAACACCTGACTCTGTCACCTGTCTCTCTGTTTCTCTGTGACAAATCAAAGAAACATCATCAGTGCACAAAGAGGTTTTGAAGAAACACTGAAGTCACTGGAACTTCAGAACAGAAAGCAATGCTCAAAACTGTCCCTGACAACATGCATTAGACATCCAGGACAACAGGGGTTCTTTGATAAATAAAAAGGGGAAAAAACAAGTTCCCTTGCTAAGACTGCCTGTAATTGCTTTTCATTATTAAGCGGTCAAAGGCAAGACCTTATTTAGCAACCTGAAGTTTCATTCCTCCTTTCCTCAATGCCTTCCCTCCATTAGCTTCACCAACTCAGGGGAGATGGTTCCTTCCAACAAATCTGGTGCAATAATGTACAATGCACGGTGACAGGGAATAAGACTTTTTAATAAATGAATATAAGAAGAAAATCCTGCAAGGACACCGGACCAGAAACCTTCTGTGGGCTGCCTGCTCAAAGTGTCTCAGTCTGTATTATACTGTGGAGATTTTGGGGGTCTGCTCCAGATAAGGGTAAATAGAGCCTTTTATTGCCTTGATTCCTTCAAAGATAGACTCAGCTGTGTAATATAGCCACCATGATATCAGGGGATTGGAGACAAATAAGGATCGGAGCAAAGTAAGGAATATATCATATGAAAGATTTTTTTATTCTTCTTGTTATAAAATATATGCAAAGGATAGCTTGCAAGCAATATTAGTGTATTTTTATCATCAGAAAAGTGTTCTGTTGGATTTCATGAAGAAATTCAAAAGTAAGAATACACTAACCCTGTTTGTCCTCCTGTGACTCCTGTGTGTATTATCCGTAGATTAAAAATGTGTTTAACCTTCATAACAAAGGTGTATTTCCTGTAGAATGACTATTTATCACCTGCAGGCTGTGCTACAATTAAGATTACACTTTAACTCATAACCTGTGGACATGCTGGCCTATCTAAACTCGGCCTGGTAATAAGGTCATATCTGACAGCAGTTTCCTTTTATTACCTCCATCTGACACCTAATGTGCACGTTCACATACTGTAGCCCTGACATGTATCGATCAAGTATTAAAACTGCTATAGGGCTCAGCCTCAAATCAATACATGAATACTTTAGCAGCTCTCAGAAAACTCCTTTTCTGTAACATCAAGTCCTCAAGTGGTTCAGATCATTTCTGTCCCAGAAATTACTTTTTTATTTGTGCCTTATTAGTACTTATATGATAATGATTTATTTCTCAACGATTTACTCGAGCAAGGTCACTGAAAAATTGATCTCTGCATCAGTTTGAGTACTCAGGTAATCGTTCAAAAGAAATTCAGCACGTAAATCAGTAATCACAAATACACAAATGTTACTTTTTGTGTGAATGTGAAACATACATATATCCAATGAAACAAACATTAATGCAACATTTCCATCATGTTTTTGACATTTATGTGCCGCTCTTTAAACTACGTCATCTCGTTGCACTCTCTTCTTCTACAGTGGTATGATGATGGCACCTACTGGAACATTATCAGCACCTCCTGCTTATCTTGAAGAACCAACTCCTGATAACATAATAGTCTTGCATGGAACTGTGCAGGATTTTGCATTCTTTCTTGACAATTTTCTGAAAGTCCTGTTGAAAACTTGCATTACATTTGGATGGAAACCTGGCACATATTCCAGAGCTACATGAAGTAAAACCAGAGATTAAACTGGACCAGAGCTAGTGATGTGTTGGTCATAAACGATTCGTTCAATACGAACTAATCTTTTTTATGACTCAGGAGTAATGAGTCGTCTCAGTGATTGGTTCATTTTCATGCAGTACCTTCCCTCGCGACATGGCAGCTGTATAAGCTAAGTCAGCAGGACAGGAAACCGAAATGATTAGTTCACGACTCACTCAGCTGTGCGTCCGTCCTCAGGTTCATTTGTCACGTGACAGCCAGGCCGCTCAGGCTGTGTGACGAGCAGTAAGCACAACCGTTCAGTCATACAGATCATTCATACAGATCGTTCATACGGATCGGTCATACAGATCATTCATTCAGGTGACAACTGTAGCTTAGCTACAGGGCTGTGGACTGAGAAACGAACAAGGAAACGAATGATTTGTTGGTTTGTCTTGTCATACACAATATACATTATTAATTCATGAAATCATAATTAATTAGTGGTCTTCTTGTAGATGTGTATAGTGTTATTGGGTATATAATGTAAAGTGTGTTTGTAAATAAACACTTTATCAAACAATTATCAACATGTTGATTTTGTGTTATACACATATACTAATATTATTATTATTATTATTATTATAAAATATAATAATAATAATAATAATAATAATAATAATAATAATAATAATAATAACTGTAATATTAATACTACTATAAAATAATAATAATGTCACGTTTTGGACCCAATAATGCACCATGTAACATTTTGGGGAACTTATTAATTGTTACTTTTTGTTATTGTCTTACTAATTGTCAAAATGAGTTTTACATTCATTTGGCCTCTACCGCTGTCACGTGACTGGCAGCTCGAGCTGTGTGACAACAGTACGTTCGTTCTCGGTCGGTCACGCGTTCATTTGTCACGTGACATCTAACTATCACTGTCGTGCTGAGGGTACAGGACACAGTCACTTTATTGTTGGTGTGTTATTGCTTTCCTAGGTTCATTGATTTGAATTGCTGTGGCATTTTGTTTATTATGCTTTGTCAGCTGAAGCAAACCATGTTGCCTAGAGCAGTGGTCCCCAACCTTTTCCTAACTGCGGACCGGTCAACGCTTGAAATTTTAATGCGGGGGGGGGGGGGGGATACGTCATTTCGAAATACCGGTACCGGTCCGCGGCCCGGGGTTGGGGACCACTGGCCTAGAGTGTTAAGTGTTGGGAACCGTGGTCTTTTTTACAACGCCCAAGAGGGACAGTGCCACTGCTGAGAAAACGAATGACTCAAAAAAAGATCGTTCAATTTACTGCCCGAGAGTAAAAGATCCGAGTCAGTAAAAAGACTCGAAATTACCAACACTGTTGAAAAGGCTGGCTGCCACCAGGAGCTGAGACAGGAGTGTCATTATTGACCACTAGAGGGCGTATTGGTACTGTTCTGCCTAGTAACAGGTACTGGTTGGACTGGTTTTGCCAGCAGCCGAGAGGACTAAAAGGTACTAAAGTTTTCTGGCAGTTCAGCTGGTTTCTTCTGGTGTTCCCGGTCCAGTTTTTGATATGTGCGTCCATTTGTCCTGTAAGTAGATCACTTGATATTAATAAGTTTCATAATAATGATGGCAGTTAGTTTGAGCTAAGTTACACGTAGTGTGGTAAAGTGGTAACATTTAAGTTAATATTGGTTATTCCTCTGTTGTATATTATCAGTAGTGTGATGCTCACGATTTGTTCTGTTTATCTGTTGTTGTGCTCCTAGAAACCACACCCACAGAATAGACCTTACTGCAACGAAATCCCATGTAAGAAGTGACTGCTTTATTGGAATTAAAGAACGCTCTCTCCTCCACGGCCTGGTTCTTGGACCCACCAGAGTTCTGACCGGACTCTCCACAGCGATTCGTGCTTTCCAACCACCCTATACCCTACACTATTTTACATTGGTCCTTCGTCCCGGATTGCGGATTACTGTGGGAAGATGCCGAACCCTGAGCCAGAAGATGTCGTTCTTCGACCACCAAGGCAGACAGTAGTTCCCTCTTACCTGTTGGATTATGATTTAACTGGACCAGGATCCCAGAAAGGAG
Source organism: Larimichthys crocea (assembly GCF_000972845.2). Taxonomy (NCBI): domain Eukaryota; kingdom Metazoa; phylum Chordata; class Actinopteri; family Sciaenidae; genus Larimichthys; species Larimichthys crocea. Next base: position 42,608,277 of record NC_040023.1, on the reverse strand, counting down.
CCCAGAGTCAGGTTCCTCAAAACATCAGAGAAGATGAGCGTGTCCAGTCAGAGGCGGAGGCACGCTCGGGTGCTACTTCGCCTTTAAGCCAAGGCCCTGCAACAGACCCGTATGTGGTGGATGAGGAGTGGGAGCAGATGCTGAAGGGGACGCAGGATGATCGTTATCACCCACCCAGCCAAGCACCAGATCCGTCACCAGTCCACCAGTGGCAGCAGCTCAGCCGAGAGAATGCAACCCTGAGACACCAGGCAAGTCAGGTACCTGAGCTCATTGCAGCATTAAGGGAGATGAAGCAAGCCAATACCAACCTCCGACAACAGGTGGATAATCTGGTGAGTGAGATCAGGAACACACCCAAGCCAGCTACAACACATGGCCCTTTGCTTCCACGCCCACCACCAAGCTCAGACACACGCGGGCGGGAGAGTCATTACCAAACGCCAGTCTATATGCCATACAGAGGACATCCCGCTGACAGGGAAACATACTACTCCCCTCCCAGGCCTATTGACAAGTTGGCAGAGGATCTCTCCCACCTCAGAGTTTCACACCGAGTGTCAGTGGGCTCCCCCGACCTACGATACTCTTCTGTCCCTCCTCCAGCAAGCTACCCCAGGGCAGATCAGTATGGTCAGAGAACCCCCCCGAGGCCAGCCTATAACCTTTATGATCCCCTATATGGTCATGCTGACAGAGCAGACGACAGCTACTCCCTGTACCATCCACAGTATGCGGCCTGTCATCTACACAAGAGCATACATACCGAGGACCTAAGCCATCTATCCCACCTCTGATGTCACCAGACCCCAGAGAGTTTTCAAGGATGAATGTGCACTGGAGAATATCCTTCCGAGTGATGCCACAGAGCGATTCAAGTTTCAAATCCTCACAGATCACCTCAGGTGTGAAGAGGCCTCACTTGTGGCAGACTCATACAGCAACTCCAGGCAGCCTTATACAGACACGATGACGGCCCTCACCCAAGTTAGGGCAGCCACACAAGCTAGCTGTGCAACGCATCACAGAGTTGATGGATGGTCCAGATGTCCACAGTGGTGATGTGAAAGCTTTCCGTCTGTTTGCTCTTCGTGTACGCTCTCTGGTTGGCATGCTGGAGCAGCTGGGGTCAAGATGGTCGCATTGAGCTGCATTGCGGAACACAGGTTCAGGCTACTCCTACGTAAACTACCCCATGACCTCACTGCCAGCTTCAAGAGATTTATCCACCCAATGAGAGTAGTTATTCCCACACTCGCTGACTTGGCTGAATGGCTGGAATATGAGTTGGAGGTGCAAGAGACAGTGGAAAGGGTGCCAGCTATAGAAGAGAGAGCCCTCTACAGAAAGAAAGAGAACCGGAGAGACTCCAGGCCCGCCAGCAAACCTTACCACAATACTCCTAGGCACGGGTAAGGCAGCAGAGCCGAGCACCCCTACAGCTCTATCAGTATCAGCCCCTCAAGTCCATAGCCTCAGTAAGAAGGAGAAGGGGGCAGCTTACTGCCCATATTGTGATAACGGCAACCACTATCTGAACAACTGTACCAACTTCAAGCAGCTGAACCGAGAGCAGAAGGAGGTGTGGATCAGGAGTAATAACAGGTGCTGGCGTTGTGGGCGTGGCCCACCAGGCCGCCAAGTGCACCCTGAAAGCCCCCTGCAAGACATGCAATAGGAAACACCTGCTTGTGCTCATGAGGTGAATGGAGAGCCGAGGTTGAAACACCCGAAACAACCGCAGCTGGGAGCTGTCTGGTGAACACCACCAGCAGAGTTCTGTATGTTGACCGCCCTACCTACAACTGCAAGGTGCTCCTGAAGATCAACAAAGTTACCATAAGGAAGGGTAAACGGCGGTCACTGGAGGCGTATGCTGTTTTGGATTGATGGATCGGAGCGAACCATCCTTCTTCATGCTGCAGCCAAGAAATTAGGTCTGAAAGGCAAGCCAGAAGACCTAGCCCTGCGCACGGTCAGACAGGAGTTGCAGGTGTTACATGGGGAGACTGTGTCCTTCACCATATCTCCTGTTGACGATCCCAAGAAGCAGTTTAGGTCCAGGATGCATTCACCTGCTGAACAGCTGGGATGGCAGAGCACACCCATCCCACCGCTACGCTGCAAAGAAGTACAGACACTTGCTGGGTTGCCCCTACCAACTCTGAATGAGTTCATCCATACACTCATCACGCCAATAGAGCCCTGTCGGTTGGGCCCTCTGGTGGACCAGCCGCTGTGGGAGTCCTGGGTTGGACTCTACAGGGCCCAGCACCAGACATGCAGCTCAGCCTTGATGCATCACAGTGTCTCCTCACTTCCACATTGTCCTCTCTTGCCTCATCTCTCAGGTGGAGAAAACTGTGGATGATGTACTCCTTATCCAGTGAGAAGCTGGCCACAAGATCCCGCCAAGACCATGAAGCCATTCATCTCCTTCAGGAGCAGAACCATCAGAGTGAATGTCAACAGCATCAAGCGCTACGCCACACCTCTCCGAGAGTTAAGAACATGCCTCATCTGCACGCCCCACCTGAAGCTGTTTTGCCGCCCAGCTTAGAAGCATTGAGAGGAGGTTATTGAAAGACTCAGAACAGGCCACTGCCTATCAAACAGAGATCAACAAACTGGTGGATGCAGGCTATGTTGTGAAGGTGGGCCGATCAGGTGGAAACCACAGAGGAGTCATGGTATATACCACACCATATAGTCCAACACAATGGAAAAAACCGTGTGGTGTACAACTGCTCCTTCCAGTATCAGGGACACAATCTGAATGAGCTCCTCCTGCCAGGCCCCCCCTTAGGCCCCTCCTTGCTCGCGGTGCTTTCCGCTCCGATGCCTCGCCTTAGCAGTGACATCCAAGGAATGTACATCCACCCTTCGTGACTTTTCCTCTACGGCTGCTCCAGTCAGACAACCACTGCTAAGGTTCCTGTGGAGAGACCTGAGGCCCAGAAACCCACCAAATGTGTACGAGTGGCAAGTCCTCCCCTTTGAACCACCTGCAGTCCCTGCTGTGCAACATTTGCATTGCGAAGCATGTGCAGGATCACAGCCAGCCGGGGAGGATGTGCAATCATCATAGAGAAGTCATTCTACGTGGACAACTGTCTGCACAGCCTAACATCAATAGAAGCTGCTAGAGTTTTGGTGGACAAACTGCGCCATCTGCTGGCTGAAGGAGGATTTGAGCTGAAGCAGTGGGCCAGCAACGACCCCACCATCATCGCCCATCTTCCCTCTGAGTCAGGTCAGACACCTGTGAACTGTGGCTCAGCTATGGTCGGCCAGATGTCCAGGAGCCAGCCCTTGGACTACACTGGCACTACCAGTCCGACACCCTGTCTACAACCATCGCATGGTGGATTGCTCAGTGGCCACGATGAGGAACTATATAAAGTCCTTGCCAGCCAATAATCCTCTCGGTTACATAATACCCTACACACCAGAGCAAAGGTTCTTGTTCCGCGCTTGTGGGCCAAGAAGAGAGATTGGGGATGACCCGCAGCTCCCGGATGACCTGTGCATTCCTGGCGCTCGTGGGAGCGGAGCTTGAACACCTGCCCAAAGGTAACCCTGCCCAGGTGCTACTCCAGTGGAATATGGACACCACCCCTCCAGCGACGACAATTCCATGTGTTCCGCGATGCATCAGAGCAGGCATATTGGAGCCTTGGCCCTTCTCAGGACTGGAAACCCCACAGGGCAAGGTTGAGGTTTTTTCCTTGCTGCACGCTCCCGTGTGGCTCCTAAAACAGCAGTCCATCCCTCGTTTGGAGTTGTGTGCAGCCCTCACTGGCGCACAGCTCCCAAGGTTATTACCACAGAGCTGACCCTCCCTATCCGCAGCCTCACTCTATGGTCTGACTCATCAACAGTTCTCACGTGGCTGTCATCGGGTTCATGTCGCTACAAAGTTTTGTAGGAAACGCGCGTGGTGAAATCAAGAGCTGACAGGACTGCTACATGGCAATAGTGCCATCAGGAGACAACCCG